>NW_019104002.1:0-7695 GCF_001856785.1 Myzus persicae
TCATTATATAGTTGACGAATAAAATTCAAAAAACTCGGAAATTCAAGAAACAATCAGTTGATTTATTTTAAAAATTTTTTATGTGACACTAATTGTAATAAATGATTAAGTTATTAATAAAATAATAAATATATTAAATGCATATTTTTTAATTTTTTATGCATATTCTAGGGTTTTTAATTGCATATTTATGCAATTGTATATATATATGTAAATGTTAAATAACATGTTTAATTGTTTAATATAAATCATATTAATAATATTATCTTTTATGATATGGGTATACAAATACAATACATATTACATTATGCAATAATTATTAGTTAATCATTTTTAAAACAAGATGGGAAAAATAAGTTAATTTTATTGTTGCATATTAAACTACCTATAGTATAGGTATAAGATAGTTAACCTTATTATTTATAATACATTTGGTAAAACAATAATTTAGAGAAACCATTTTAGATAGTATAAGTAATAAATAAGACTGCATAAGTAATGACTAGTCACGCAATATAAACATTCATTTTTTTAAGATGAATAACATACTAAATAGGTACCTACTATGTATTACTAACAATGTTTCTAAAATTCAACATCAAAAGTATTATAATAGCAAAGCAATCAGTAAGATAACAAATACTTACAAGATTTAAATTGTAAAATAAAATGGATTTAAATTTACAAAATTAGACTTTAAATTAAATTATTTGTGGTAGTGTTCAGAATTTTAGATTGAAATACCGCCAGAACACTTTTTTGATATTTACCAATATACGTTATAACAAATACATTGTTTGTAATAACAGAAAATATATTCGCTATAACAAATATTGAAAAACATTTTCTATAATTTGGGTGGCACTCCTACACTCCCGTATAGGTGCAATAACAAAATAAAAATTGTTGGTCTCCAATGTGTTAACCAGTGTGGTAATATAAACAATATAGTCGTATAATATATTTTTTTTATATATTTCATAATGTTATTGTTATATTATCATTGTAGGTATACATATTCTTATCGACGGCTATAGGTTAATTATTTATTTCTATTATTCACACTTTCAAGTTGTAATAGTTACATGTATCAAAGTTACGTAGGTATTATTTACGTAGTTTAAATATAACTTCAAATAAAATATGATTTTAATAATTTAATGATTAAATCGAATTAAATCTAAAGTGTAAATTTACATTTAAATAGGTAATAACAAAAAATAATTAAACGATTTATACATAATTTTTGTTCCAATTTTATGTATGTAATGAACACTGAGATTGAAATTTAAGTTGGTTTTTCCAAAAATTAAGTTATAAGAATAACTTATAATTTATAAATTATAACTATTGCAGTTTTGCCTATTAATATAAAGTTTGAAAAATTAATTATGCAATCATACATTCATATATTTACGTGTTATTTAATGCACCGACTATTGATTGTAAGTACTATCTTAAGTGTTTACTAATATTAATAATCCTACAAGTTTATAAAAAAAGTTATTAAGTATATAATTTTATTTTATAATATTAAGAATTTGTAATATTGGTATATGAGTGTACTTATGGTCAGTGGCGTATGTAAGGGGGTGATTTTTTTACTATTTTGCATTTCGAGGAAATTTATGTTTAAAAATGAGTATTTCAAAGCAAAAATATTAATATTTATTACTGTAATGCTGTATATTCTAAAATATAAATAATGTTTAATAAATAAAAAAATTTTAAATACTATGTAGGTATATTTAAAATAGGAATTGTTTTAACAAATTTTCAATCTTAAGTAGATAACATTAACTAACATGTATGTTACATATAAATATATAATACTATATAATAGTACATGCAATTTTGACAACTTATTTTGATTTGATGATGCTAAGCTCCCCTTGAGTTTGTGACCACTTGATAAATTCATATCCCCCCCCCCCCCAAAAAAAAAAAAACCTAAATACGCCACTGTTTTCCGCGCATAACTGCATTAGTGTATGATCCATATAATATGCGTAATATATTATGTAGCCTGTAGGTACCTACCTAGCTCCTAGCAAATAGTTTTGCAATTTTATATAATTATACAATTGCACTTATTGTGTACTTTGTTGTTTTATAGTTTATTGTAGTTAAAAAATATTATTCCTCGAGAAGTAGAGACTAGAAACTTTTACGTTTATTATTATATTTTACTATACGCAACGACATTTTCATAATCTTTAGATTAATTGTAAACTATCGACTATATTTATACCACTAACCTAAATTGATTCAAAAGTTAATAATAATAATATTATATATTTATATAATAGATAACTATACATTTATATTATTACTAGTTGTACCGCCAAAGAGTGGGCCTGTTTAATGATATAATAGCCGGTTAAAAATAAAGGTATTTGGTACTTCATACAAAATTACTTACACCTTTTGACAACGATTTTATAACTCTTGATACATTTTTCTCTTATATATGAAAATAATAATTTAATCATGTATCATTATAGTATTTGATACAAATGTGTAAAACATATCTCATAGAATATATTCTATAACAGTATAACAGCTAGTAATTAAATAATTAGTCCAACCTACTATCCATATAACTAAAAAAAATATTAATTGCTTGTATAAATGTATAGTGATTAATAAATTATCCTTAGAAATATAGGCTGATAGACCGTCTCAGGTCAAAATCGATTTTGTTAGATACGCGAAGATTTATCATTGAATTCAAATTTAAGTTACAGTACATGAAGACGAGGTAACCATCAAGACACTTTCTATAATACTTTTAGAAGAACGACTTTCCAATTTTTTTTTATACAATATTATATCCATAGGGTATATTATTAAATCTATTTTTTATAAAAAGAGTAAAAACAGAAAAATTTTAAAAAGATTGTGTGCCACTCTCAGGGATATTCTTCCCACACACGACCCATCCCATAATTACAGACATGTAGTCCGTAATTTTATATTCGTATTACTCAAACTGTTAAACTGATGTTACATTTACATACTGATGTCCCCGGCGGTTAAATACCAGGTACCCTAGGCTAAGGCCAACATTTTTTAGGGAGAAACCGATAAACAATAATTTTGCTTGGTATTTATCACAACCTTCAAAATCACACCCAATATTAAGCACAATATTATTTGTGATAAAACTATAACACAATATAAAGTATAAAGGACATATTTTTAATTGACAGTAAATATTATATTTTGTTATAAAAAATTAAATACATATCAATCGCACACAGTAAGCATTATTCTTTTAGTAGTTAAAATAATATAAACGCAATATTTAAAACATTAAAATTAAAAATAATATAAGTCTTAGTTACAAATAATTTTCTTACTATAGGTATTTAATATTAAAAAATATATTTGTACTTATTAAAAATGAGTATATTGTACAAAATATGATGTTACTTAATCCAACAGGTGTACCTTTAAATCATACAATGATTAGTAATAATAAAATTAGTTATTATAATCTGTCCAGTGAGAGAAGGCTGCTATAGGGGAACATGTTAAGATAGCAGGGGGATGCCCAGAATCGGCGAGTTCTCTCTCTGGACTTATCATATGAGGATATATATACATTCAAAAATCTGACATTGTAGCCAAACTAATGATACAACGGTAGAATAACAAAAAAATTAATGAAAATATTAGTCCTTAAATTAAAATTTTGAAAATATTTTAATTTAACTATAAAATAAATAACAAAAAACCTAAATATTTATGGTTTATTCATTATATATAAATGTTTAACCTGTTAACTTTTTTTATTTGAAACAAATTGTTTTTTATTGTAAAGCACAATATTCGACTGGACTTAATCGTTTTTATCATCAGAAAAATAATAAATTTGTTATCGAAAACTAGATATTTTATCAGATTTTGAGAAAAAAACAATTGTTTTTTGGAGAACATTAAAAATATTTAATATTTGATACATAATGACCTTATAAGTTATGATAACAACCTATAATGTAATTAGGTACCTAGGTGTCTAAATTTAGAGCACTTGAGAAATATGAACATTGAACATACCCACCAAACATTGATTGAACTAATGTATATTTTTTTGTATAAAGTTAAAAACGTTATATTATATTTATTAAAACATTAACTTAATGTATTATGTATTAACACACTTATAATTTATATTTTATATAGTCATATAATTAATGATAAAAACTTCAAATACCTATTGAATGAAGGTAATATACATGTATATAAAATAATTAGCACATTATAAGACAGTATCAAGAAAATCATAGACTATTTTTCAACTATATTATAATTATTATTAATTACATTTATTTATAAATCAATGTATTTGCCAAAAGTATAAATATGGGCTTTGTAAATTCTTAAAATTATAGAAGTGGGGGATTTTCTATAATTTCTACATTGTATTATTCAATAACTGTTTTTTCTCCATAAAGCTTGCATTTCTTAAATTTTTGTGTTCAATTTTTGCCAAACGTAACATATCATAATCTTGAATATAATCTTCTAAGTATTCTAATTTTTTTTTTGAAAACACAAGTTTTTCCTTATATAAATTACATTGCAATATTATGTCATCAATCGTTTTTAATACTGATAGTTGGTCTTCTGGATTTATTTCCATTTTCAGGTCCACTAGTGTTAAATAAAGTTCAATGCTATCATTTACACTGATGACGTTATTTGTTATGGTATCATATAAAATATCAAGAGCAAGGTTTAATTGACGGTCATGTTTCCAAACAAAACGTGCATATTTTACCGCAATGTAACTGGATAGAGACTTTGATCGAGAACAATTTAAATGATGTTTATATAAAATCCCTAGAGTACCATCTTTCTTTTTTCTAGCTAAATTTATTGTTTTAATAACAACTTCCCTTGAGTCTGGATGAGTGGTCACTAATTGTGTTATTGTGTCAATAGCTGTTTCCTCCCAACCCTGGGTTTCGCAAAAATCAAAATATTTCAAATTCAATTGAAGTGACTTTGGATGATAGAATAATGATCTTTTAAATACATCAGATAATAAAATAGTAACATCAAAATTTACAAAAGACAAATATTCCAAATAATTTAACCATAATCTTTCGTTTAAGGCACACGTTATCAAGCACCTTTCGTAGAGAAAAATTATGCGTTCATGATTCCCGGCTTTTTTCTCGAACTTAATATAATTTTCCCAATTTATTATCTGAGCAGACTCCAACTCATTTACATGGAAGTGAGGTCTTCGTATATTTTCCTCAAATATCTTCCGACTTTCAAATTCTATGGCAGTTTGCTTGTGAACATCGCACCATTCATCAATAATTTCAACTCTAAATTTGGACAGTATGTTTTCTTCGGTAATTTCAGTTTCCTCTTGAAAATCTACACCGGGTGGTATAGAATCATAATTCGACGACTCTCTATTATGGTTTATTCTAAATGATTGAATTATCATATTTCGTTTTTCGAGATATTCTGAAATACTTAAATATTTTTCAGGTAGTGTTTGGAATATAAACTCTTGAAATTTGAAGAAATTTTTTGTATAGTTTGAAGTTGGTATACGAAGAAGACGATAGTATATGTTAGCTGCATTAAATATTTCATTTTTCTCCACTTCCCATGATATGTAATCATGCCATAACTGATCAGATCTATAGTCAAGTCCACACATTCTCAAACTTCTTTCGAACTCATTACGAATATGGTGCTCTTCGTCGTAACGTTCCGTTGTCAGATATGTCATGTAATAAATCCACAAATCAACACTTACAGGTATGGCGCTTAAAGCATTTTCCAACACTTTTTCAAACTCATGTATGTTATTATTTCTCTTTTCAAAATTCGCATATTTCCTCCAATAACCGTAACAAAGTGGATATAGTTCTAAAAATCTAGAGTAAGCCATTCTTGCGTTTACTTCAATATTTTGGTCATCAACTATATATAATATGTTGACCCATTGGTTGAAATTTGTGAAGTCGTATTGAAGATATTCCCACATCTCTTGAAACTGATCATCACTAGTATCCTCAACTTTAATTTTCTTCAAAAGATATTGTTCACTGTCATCCAAACCGTCGTTTTGGTTTTGGCAACGCTTTCTACTATTTACAGGCATCGCCAATGTTCTAGAGTTACATGACCACATTTCACCGGCATTTTTCTCATCAATAGTTGTTGGTAGATGTCCGTATTCTGAATCCGCTATATTGTTCATACACGTTTCGTCTTCAAGTAACATTTCATTATTTCCTAAATAAAACATTATATTTATCAATAATATCAATAAAAATAAATTTGGTAAGGTCTACTTACTTCCACCAGATTCTTCATTGTCAATCCACATTTCTTGTTTAATTGAAAGTTTACCACTACCTAAATTAAATATTATATTTGCAATTTCTCAATAAAACAAATTTAATAAGGCTAAGTAAGAACTTACTTTCCCAAGATTCGTTGTTCACGTTGATTACGTTGTACATTTTTAGAGCAGGCGGTGGGCCATCCTCCATCCTAGATTTATTATCAATACATATTTTGTCTTCGGGTTTCAGTTCACCATTAACTAAATAAAAAAAATTGACAATTTAATTATTAACTAACGATGGATAACCTAAAAATGATAACAAACATAAAGTTATGACAATTATTTTTATACTACTAATATATCAATTACTGAGAACAATCATTACCCAAAAAAGTAGGGGATTTATTGGCAAATAATAATAATTATGGTAAGGGAATTGTTACGTGCTTAGTTGATAGAAGATTTAGAAAGGGGGAGGGGGTTAGGTTAGGTTATAGAAAGAGACATAAATATTTATTTCAAGAGAGTCAAACTACTAAGTTGCTAAGGGAACACATATTGGTTTGTTCCAAGTAATCAACCAGGGAATAAAACAAATAGCAAGATAACTGAATAGTAGAATAAAAGATACTAGAAATTAGCATAAGTTCCAATTTAAGAACTTCCGACGTTTTTGATTCCCAAACAGTTGAGATATAACGAAATAAATAAAATGAAAGAAAGATAAAACATAAAATTCAGCTGCTACTTTTTTGATAAAAACCAACATTTTTAGTGCTTTACTGTAGAATGTAGATTGCATTTATATGTCCATTAAAATTAAAATGTCATTAATATTGTGAGGGAAAATAAACAGATAATTCGATCTAGAAAAAGTTATTGTTTTACTTTTAGTTGTAATATCGTTAAAAATGAAAGGTTTAATTGTATTCTTACTTTTTCCAGACTCTTGATCGTTTTCTTGCTCAGTTGTTTTATCAGGAGTAACTTTACCTTCGATGTTTTTTTTAGTATCATCAACTATATTTAAAATATTATCTATTACGTACAACATCAATCAAAACAAACCTAAATTATGTATTCTTACTTTTATCAGATTCTTTACTGTCTATTCCATCTTCTTGTTTAGATTTTTTTTCAGAGAAAAATTTGTCTCCGGGTTTTGATTCAGTATCATCAACTACGAGTATATTTAAAATTGTATCAATTACCTATAACATCAAACTTACACACTAAAATTATGTATACTTACTTTTACCAGGTTCTTTATTATCAGTTCTTTCATCTTGCTTAGATATTTTGTCGGAGGTAACTTTGTCTTTGGGTTTGGGTTCAGTATCATCAACTATATTTAAAATATTATCTATTAC
>NW_019104002.1:8540-192121 GCF_001856785.1 Myzus persicae
TTCTTTATTATCAGTTCTTTCATCTTGCTTAGATATTTTGTCGGAGGTAACTTTGTCTTTGGGTTTGGGTTCAGTATCATCAACTATATTTAAAATATTATCTATTAAGTATAACATCAATCAAAACAAACTTAAATTATGTATTCTTACTTTTACCAGATTCTTTATTGTCAGTTCTCTCATCTTGCTTAGAGTTACTGTCAATACAAATTTTGTCTTCTTGTTTTAGTTCATCATCAACTACATCAAACATTTTTGTTTAGTACAAATTAATACCAATACATGTTAAGTGAAGTAGATATTCTTACTTTTTCTAGACTCTTCATTATTAATTGTATGATTAGTGCTACTTGTGTTTTGTATATAATTTGATTTTTTTTGATCAGGCATGATTAAAAAAATCTGAAAACGATGGATTTGAATTAATTAAATTATAATTACATTTATAGAATAAGAGCTACCTTAAATATATTATACTATAGTTAGGTACATTTGTAGAAAGGAAATTATTGTGAGTTTAAGTTTAATTTTCTTTTTTTAGTTTACCCACACCAAAAAAACTTAGGATTGTATTAAGCTTTTATGTCTTTTGATCAAGTAAAATTATGTTATCCACAAAAAATTTAAAAAAAACAAATTAAAATCTAAAATGTCTTATAATACTATAAATATCTTAAAAAGTTTATGTTACACAATGTGTATATTGCATATAATTTATGAAAATATATATTATATTATAGTATATTGTAATGTGTGTCATAACTCATTATGAACTGGATATAAATTGTTATAGCTGTAAATCTAATTAACCGAAAAAAAAATTTAAATACCTACACAACTAGTTCCGAGTGCTGTAGGCTATAATATAACTTATTAAAAAAAAACTCAAGTAATTTTGCATTAAGATTAATTTTAACATTTTACAGGTGTATTGTGCTTTTGAAAACATTGTAAATTGAAAAAGGCTTAATAAAGATATTAAAGTCATAGAGGTAATATAGTTGGTATTTTTTAACTTTTAACTTAGTATTATGATTTGTTTTATTTGTAAAATTAGTGTAAATACATTTTCAACATTGGCTTTTCACTATAAATTTATGCATTTTCTTGATCCTTTAAACACATATGAGTGTTCTGAGAGCAACTGTTCTCAAACATTTCAAAATTTAAATGGTTTTAGGAGGCATATAATTAGGATAAATAATAATAGTTCTAAACTTACTGAAGTAAACAGTGATGATAATGCAAATGCTATTGTAAAACCGTGTCATATTAATACTTTTTCTGCACCATTAATTGATACAAATTCTTATACTTTAAATATAATACAAATTCTCCACGATTGTTGAATACCAATCATTTTAATTTAAAAGAAGCTTTGCATTCTCTTAGTGTGTCAACTGTTAAATTTAGTCTTCAATTACATAATAATAATTTTTCTAGAAAAGATATTTTCAAATATTCAAAATGAAATTTCTGATAAAATATTAATTTACATTATTACTCAAAGGCACTTTACTAGATAAGATTAATGGTCCTTTATTAATATCAAACACAAATATGATCATATCTGAAATATCTTCTCTTTTTAAATGTTGTAGTAGTGAATGAAGTTGAACAAGTGGTTGTCTAACCAGGAACTAACTGCAGATATTATGCAATTCACAATAAATATTCATTAATTTTGTGTCTCATGCTGGCAAAACTGAGTATGATGAAATAAATACAAAGGGAATTATACTTCCATTAAAATTCCAGTTTCAAAAATATTATGAAAAAAATTATATAGGTACTCATTCAAACATTACAATTGTATGATATTTTAAATATCTTAGATGATAATTTTCTATCTAATTTCATTCAAGAATATTTATGGAAACATAAAGTTAAGTTATTTCAAAACAAAATAGTTCTTACTAACTTCATATATATTGATGACTTTGAAATCAACAATCCCTTAGGTTCAAATGCAAATTTTCAATCTATATCTGCTGTATATTATAGTTTCCCTCTAAGTAAAAATAACTCAAAAATTTCAGAAATATTTTAAGCTGTTTTAATTAAAGCAAATGATTTAAACATTTTTGGAAATAATTTGTGTTTTAAGAATTTAGTAGATGAATCAAATAGCTTAGAAAGAGATGGGATTTCTATAAACACATCATGTGATAAAGAAATGGGCATTTTATTTTGGGTTTAGTTATTGGAGATAACTTGGAATTCAACTATAAATGTGATTTTAGTAAGTCATTTTCTGTTAATTTTTCTGTCGGTTTTTCAAAGTAAACAAATCATTGATCAAGCATTTGGCTGTAGGAAATGAATCAATGCTAAGAAATGTTCATAATTATCATACAGATTTTGAAATAAATGACTTTAAATTAACAGGTATATACAAAGAGTGTATTTTGAATCAAACTGATTCATTCCACGTTATAACAAATTACTGTGTTGATATTATGCATGATCTTTTTGAAGGTGTTTGCCACTAAAATGTATGCCACATTCTTCAACATTACATTTTGGATGTTAAAATAATTTCCTTGGAAACTCTAAATAATAGGAAACAATATTTTAACTATGTTGCCATAGAAATAAGTAACAAACTCTCATATCATTGAAAAACACTATTTATTAAAATTTCATTTAAAAATATTGGCAAGGGAAATGATGTGTTCTATTCATTTTTTACCCTTAATGATAGGTGATTTAAAACCTAATAATGATAATACTTGGCATACATATTTTTTTAAAACTTTTTTGAGATAGTTGACATATTAATGTCACATAAGCTGACACAAGATTCAATTGCTTGCGTTAAACGAATCATTAAAAATCATAATTTAGATTATGTTACATTATTAAAATATACATTACAACCTAAACACCATTTCTTAACTCATTATCCTTCAATAATTCAAAAATCTGGACTACCTAAGCATTTTTGGTGTTTCAAATATGAATCAAAACATAGAGAACTGAAAATGTATGCCCGTGCTATAATATCAAGAAAAAATATAGCCTTATCATTAGCTAAAAAATGCCAATTAAAATTCTTGGATTTTTTAAATGGTACAAAAGATGATGATGTTATTAAAGCTGATAAACATAAAATTGACTGTAGTTTCCATGAGATCCTAGCTGACAAATTAGAGGATAAATTAAAAATATATGACTGTTACACACAATTGAAATTTAAAGGTACTGTGTATAAAATTGATTATTATGTCACAACACTTACATATGAACTTACTTTTTATGAAATTTTAGAAATTGTTTCAGTAAACTCAACAAATAAAATTATATTTATTTTTAAACAAATTAAAGTTGATTGCTATGTTGAAAATTTGAAATCATATATGATCAATAAAAATAAATCTGAAATTCTTACTTTAGCTATGCAAATAGAGGATTTTAATGGTCCACCAATAAACATTAATACAAATTTGGATGGATCATTAATGATTCGATTAAAAGAATATATCTTATATATATGTATTTAGTTAGATACATGTATCTTAAATCAATACATTTATTTTTAAATTTAATTATTAATTACCTACTTAATATTACATTTTTTTGTCTTATTAATATGTTTTTAAGTCTTATATTTTACACCATTTAAATTAAAGTCACAATGAGCCAATCATACCAGTTACCAGACAACTGTTCAAATGTATTTGATAATATCATTGTAGACCAGAATGACCGGATAGATATGTTATTTCCAACATTGGTAAATAATGAAGTTAAAGCACCCATAGTCATGAGATCTAGCGCTTCTGCATCAAACTTGTATAAGTAAACTGTTATATACCTACCATTACCTAGCCATTTTAAATGTATTTTAACTTTAGTTTAATAATTTGTTTTGATAATTATATTGATGTAGCAGCATTAAATAACATGCAAGTACATCACGTAGAAAAACTTATATTACTTTATCCACTTGGTGTAATAATTAAATTTGAAGCAAGTCTTAAGTTATGGCATAAAACACTTTCGGAAAACGACATTTTAAATAGTTTGACCAAGATATGTGATTCATCAATAACGTCAGCGTTACCTCTATCTATTCCTCAGTAAAAAACTTCATTTTGTCTTGAAACTGTATTTGAAGAAAATAATCAGTGTGCATATGTAATTGATTATTAAGGTCTACATAATTGTTTAAATGATTCTTGCAGATCAATAATTGTGACTGCTATCATTAATCATATTATAAAAGTAAAAATATCAATGTCTATTTCTTTAGAAAATGTTATAGAGGACACAGTTGTTGCTAAATTTCCTATTTAATAAAATTAAGAGTCTTCAATAATATAAACTGACAATGAATCAATACTATAAAGTTTTTTTTTATTTTAGGACATATACTTCATTAAAGATTCCATTAATAAGACTCCTAATCCTGAAGGTAAAATTTATTCCAAGTATTTCAACACTTTAAAACAACTACAAAACCATAGTTTAGTTGATAAGAAAATGTGTCAGTCAACTGAAACAAATTTGCCTACAAGCCGATCATCATCATCATTTGATAACATTATAGGTATTTATATTACAAATTTAACTGTGTTTCAAATTTATTTACAATGTTTATAACTTAATCATTTTTAGAAATTGAAGATATCAGTATACAAACATCACAATTGCATCATGAAGTACTAACATAACCTGAAATTGAAACAATATAGGGTTGAAAACCACCAATTATAGATTAAAAAATATTAAAGAAGAGGGAAATATTTTTCTTAATTGGAAGCACTTTAAAGAACTAATGGGATATACACTTATGAGAAATTTATATTAACAAGTTTCATTGTCTTGTACTTTTGTATTTCATTCACTTTATATGTTAAAATATTTTTTTTTCTAGGTTAATATTGATTTCAAAAAAAATGTATCCTGAATGCAATTTTATTGAAAACTTTGAAAAATCTCAGTTAAATTTATTGACAATGCTGAAAGAAAAAATAAAAGATCCTAGTTCAAAAAAACAATTAGATGAAATGTTAAAAACCTCACACCCAACTGAAAGTAAATACTTCAATATATCGAAAGATATATATACCAGTATATTATTCAATTATTTAATGATCTTAATAATATGTTCTTCTTTTTTATGAGTATTATATTATAATTAAAGATTTTTCTTGATATTAGATTGTAAATATGCGGTTTTATTCTTTCTTCTTCATTCGGTGTTTATTCCAACTTCTAAAAAGATAACAAGAGATGAAAATGGTAAAATTTCTAAGAAGAAATTTCCAATTTGAGGCTCTCAAAATTGTTTTGTCATTTTAGGGAAAACTAGTGCAGAATTGGAGGAATTAATATCTAAAAGAACAAAAAAATTCAACCTTGTTGATAGTTGGAGAAATTAACGACCCTAAAAAAGTTTGGTGTACTTTGATGGCATTAAGTATATTGTAAATATTATAGTTAAAGCTATTGAAATTTATACTTAAATCTCAACTTAAAACTTACAAAAAAAATAATGTAACATAACTAATTAAATGTATTATGTTATTGTCATAGTATTATGTTATTATGTATTTGGTTATAGGACAACATTTGTCATTTTTATATTTTTTTTTGTACTCAAATTTTATTATTATTAATCATGAAAAAATATAACTGATATAATACTTGTATATTTTTCAATATTTATCTTATTAATGTGTTAGATGAATATATTTTTATTTACTTTACGGTTAATAAAATGTTTCAATATCTACTTGTTGTATAAACTATCATTTAAATAAAAAGCCGTTACCCATTTTACTACTTTTAAGTGGTCTTAACATTATTTATTCCTAATAAGTTACTTATATAAATGTAACAATAAATATTGATAAATGGTTAAAAAAACCAATAATACATGATTATTGGTTAGGTTAGGTTTGAATTATTGTTGGTATTTAAAAAAACGATAAATTATTTTTATTTTAATAAATAAAAATCATAATTCAATCAAATTAAAGTTAATCATTCAATTAATATATTATTAATTTAAAAGAAAGGTATAGTAAATTTAATAGTTTTTAACTATAGAATGAATAAATACACAGTAAATTTATTCTATTTCTTCCCGTATGTTTAAATAAATGTATTAAATTGATAATTCCTTTTTTAATTCAATAATTTAATTTATTGACTGTAAGTTTAGTAAAATAAAATTTGTATTATTAATAATTGTCTTTATTGACTGTATTTTGAATCTTTATTATTAATTCAACTCACAGTATTATTAATTTCACCTAGGTTTTTAATTCAGTGCTCTACTTTTGTAATAATTTCATTATGTAATCAGTAGTCACTACGAAGATTATGTTTACAGTAATAATGCAGATAACAATGAAATAATCAATGGAACAAAAAAAAAATGCAAAAAATTTAACGCTACAGCATAGGTCTACCGTGGTAAAGACGACTGCAATTATCCACCATCCGGATTCGTTTTCGCCAAGCTTACAAAATATGCCGAAAGCCTAAACCTACGGGGCACCTACTCAGATGCTTCATGTTGGAAAATTTGAGCATTTAAGCCATTTGTATTCAGTAGTGAATACTGCATTAAACATTGTTTAACCGATGAAAACCATAGGATCTGGCCATTATTATTATTGCTCATGGTTAACAATATAGATGCAAATATCATCCTATTGAATGCAAATACATAGCGATTTCTGTTGCAAAAAACCAAAATATTTGTATTATATAGGTACACTATACATTATACTTAATCATATTATATGTTTCATTTATTTGACATATGTAATATGTGTAACTATATATTTAAGATATAGGTACATGAATATATTAGCAATATACAATTTAACGTTACTTATTCAATTTAGGGTGTATTTATATTATGGAATCCAGTATTATATCATAACATTGAGCATTAATGGTCAGGTTAAAATATTGTCTTTTATTTATTATTATGTATTTTTGAGTAAATTTATTTAAATTTAACCACAGAATTGTGTTAAACTCGTTATATTATATTATAAGGGGCATTTTATGCGAAAACAAATAGCTGTGTACATCATTGACATTTGTGTGATTTATTTAATAAATTACATTCCTATGGCCGTCGATGAACTGTTCTGTACCTATTTATCACATTACACAGTTGCAGAATTATTTGTGTTTAATTATCAGTATAGGTTAGATTCCTATGTACCTATATTGTATTATATAGTTGCAGAATTCATTTGTTTAATATTTTTATTTTATAAACTATGGATTCTTCATAGTATATTTAAAGCTTATTTATTGAATATGTATACATGTATGTAGCTATATAGTTATTATATAGGTACATAAATATATTAGCAATATACAATAAATGTAGGGTATATTAATTATAAAATTAAATTTTATTTCATTATATTAATGGTCAGTTTAGTTTTTAGTACACTGTCTTTTATTTATTATTATTATGTATGTTAGATTAAATTTATTTAAATTAAACCGCATTTAAATTGCTTATTAACTTAATTTAATTCTTATAACGCTACACAATTTGTGTGTCCTGTTAAATAAATAATAACCTCCGATGAACAGTTCTATAGTTGCAGAATTTGTGTGTTTACTAAGATATTTAACCACCGATATAGGTTACTAATACTGACGTTCGTAACACCGCCGAAGAACTGTTCTGTTCCACATGGGTGCCGTTTATTATTTATGTGTTTAGTTTAATATTTAACCAAGAGAGGTTGGGCTACCAAGGACAAAACAAAAACAATAAGGTATGGCAACATTTTATCGAATGAATAAAAAACAGTATGTGGAAATCAAGATGTTGAAAAAAAAACTGTTTGTTAAACCCACGTCGTAACGAACGGCTTCGGTCTACGAAGAGGATCGGTTTGTGTACGAACTGCACACCCGAGGGTTTTAAAAGAATACCTTTTACGGACGAAACAGTAAGGAAAAAAGGCGGAAAAGTCGAATAATAGAGGGTAATAAATAATCGTAAAATCTTTCGAAAAACAACGACGATATCGATGAGTGATAAAAGATTACGAGATAACTCGTCGACGGCTCGGCCCATAGATAATAGATTAAATATATGGATAGGCCATGGCTAAATTAACACTGTGCGCGGTTGTGTTCTTTTTTGTGGGAGAGAGAAATCATCTTTAAAAATGTTCTTTTTCTTACATGGGGTATTATTTAAGGTCATGTTCAAACTTCAAATAAAGTTAGATATACATAAATATTTTAAAATAGAATAGAATCATAATAATTCAACCAAATATAATATAATTATTAATTACCTTAGAGTTTTTAAGTTAATTAAAATACTGTAGGTTTGTGAGCGATTAATATTTACCCCATATAACCTCAAATTGATAGTACTACAGGAATGCATGATAAACTCCAATAGCCTATCCATCTCTTTATTATCTATGGCTCGGCCGCCAAAGGAGGAAGTTACGTGATTGGCCGTAGGGCCGGCGGCGGTAGAAACGAAACGGCAACACTGGCCTCCCCTAAACGTGTGACGTTGGCGTTCCGATTCCTTGTCATTTTAAATATTAAGATTAAATAAAACATTTTTTTACTTGAAATTATACTGTATTTCTATATTACTCAATCTTTATTTTTTTGAATCCTTAATAATTTAATACTTTAAAACTACGTATTTAAGAATGTGCGAATGTACAACAATGCGCTCCACCCCCCTCTGTACTGTTTTTTGAAGATTTTCATACTACTCCATTGTAAGTTATGAGAACCCACTAATAGGCTCTGCATGCAAAGGTAAATTAGAAATAAATAAAAGGGATGTTAACAAAGATATGCGAATTCTGAGTACTTCAGTAAAGAACTATAAAAAACAACAACAACAATAATAATAATAATAATAACAATAATAATAATAATAATAATAATAATAATATTAATATTGCAGACCACTACCTTACTAATTTGATTTAAACAATAACAAAAATCATCATTTTTTAAATATATATTAATTGTATTGTTGGTATTTAACTGATAATGGATCTGACAACGTTACTTACCAGAAACTATGAATGCGTTGGAAGCAGATTCAGCAGTTTGACAACGATAGAGACGACAATCGCTACTCACCGACGCTAACAGAATACGGGGCATAAGGGTGTTGCTGGCTGCAGGACGACGCTGTTGTCGTTACCGATTAGTAACGATAGCGCATGCGCGGGCCCGTAATCTGTGGAGCTAGACGTCACCCACAGGCCACAGCCGAAATATTGCCGAAACTTCGACGTAACCCTCCTCAGCGCCATCCCACACACCGGCAAAAACCAAATAGGGTGATAAATTTCCCGGGACCTCGAACGTTTGTTGTTTGTAAAATACATAGTATTCGACATAATGCGGCATAGATACAACAATTACATATAACAAAACAAAACTTGTTAATCATTAATAATATAAATATATGTTATATATGTTAATAATATGTAATTTCCATAATGAATAATTGATTTAAACAAATATTAATATTTGTTTTATTATTTAATTTGATCTAAATTAATTACGTATACCAACCTATATTGTTTTAATTGTTTCAACTTTGTAACAAAATATGTTTTATGTTTATATTTTATATTTTGTTAAACAGCGTATTTTTGTATATATTTGGTTTTAAACAAACTCATCCAAATTGTATTTGTTTAATTTTAGGGTCTTGTCTTTACAATAATATTTGTATGGTATACTACGGAATATGAGTACAACTATGTCAAAAACATTGTAAATAGAGCCTTTAATGATTATTTAATTAATAAAAAAAATTGTTTCTATAGATGTAATCTGCGGGAACTACTCCGTATTATATTAATCGACACGAAACTGATATTTGATAGGATATTATTACCAATCAAAGATAAAAACATAATAAAAGTCTTTAAACAATTTTTAAAAGGTATAAAATAAATGATTTATATTACTGATCTCCTTCCTCATACTTTATCATTGTTGATATTATATTGAATTTACTCATTTAATTTACTAAGGAGATAACATTTAAGCGAATATTGTTTTATTAAATAATATATTATATTTATATGGACGCCGTACTAAAATAAGGATGTTTTAAAGTGATTCATGTGGGATAAGGTATTCACTACATTTTTCGGTCACCTTAGCCGATAAGGAATGTACGAACAATATGGTAACTCCCCCTTGGCCGCAGGCGCTGGGTGCGCTGTTGCCAGATCGGTTAGGAATGAAAATCGATCGTCGCAAGACGACGACGTTCGACAACAACAATATAACTGCCTATAATGTTTTGTTCATTATTTTAAACGTGTGTCAGTTTAATTTTTTTCTTCGAAATAATCATAATGATTTAAGACATTTATAACTTTAATAGGTAGCCCCAATTTTTTAATTTCTACAAAAATAAATTATAGTTTATAATTTACACTTAAAGATTAAATATTTTTACAGGATTTTTTTCATAAATATATGCTTGCATAAATATATGTGAAATGTTTGTATCTTACAATTATCTTTGCATATAAATCTGTGCTCTATGATGTTAAAGAAGCCATTAAGTATTGTATTATACTTGTTAACACGCGAGCAAACTTATCAAATCAAAGTATTTTTTTTACTTTGATGACCCCATATTAACGGCGGAGTACGATTGCGCGCGTTTCCCTTTTTGAGTATACAATATTATGCGTGGTGCCCATGGGCGGAGATCCTTTGAAATATTGAGGGGGGGCTCAAATAGTTGGTAGCAAACAAACCTGTGGGGGCTTCACCCCTACACCTCCAACACTATTTATATTTAATAACTCATTAAAATAATTAAAAATTCTCATTATTATACCTACTAATTAGAATACTCACAAAAAAGGAAAAATAAATAAAATACAGTTGCCATTTTTAACTTAATTGTATTAACCTATTACACTTTTTTTCAAATATATTTAAAATAGTGTCATTTAGTAACGATTTAGTTTTATCTTTTTCAATGTAGAAGATTGATAGTTCATTAAATTTTGTTGTTGTATTGATGTCCTTAACCAAGTTTTAATTTTCCACATAGCAGAAAAACTTCTTTCGCATGTAGTAGAACTAATTGGCAGTGTTAAAGCTAGTTGGAGCATTTTACAAAAATTAGGAAAGACTTGAAGAGAAATATTCTTTTTAATATCTTCAATATCGCCTATTTCAGGTTCAACTAGGTAGTTCTTAGCAACCATCATTTCTGACTTTAGACTTTGTTGACAAATATTCAAAACCTGTAAATCCTATAGAGTAAACATTTTATTTATAATTTTATATATTAATTTAGTACCTACTGAATATGTATAAAATAATATACAAAATATCTTATAACGATCAATGACCTGAGTACTTCCATCATAATTTAGTTTAATAAATTCATCAACACCAACAGCAAAGGACAAGTTTTCATTGGAAAGCCGTTTTTTTAAATTTACAATTATAGAGTCAAGTACTTTAAAATATATATTTATTCTAAAATAATCTTTAGCTAAAATAGTTTCTACATCCACAGCCTCAGAAGTAGATATACCTAGTATGACGTTTAGCGTTCAGCACGTTTATTTGTAATACTAGTCCTTATTAATTATTAAATATAGTTTTTGGATCCAAACAAAAACAAATTTACTTATAAATTTGATGTAAAATTCTTATTTTTTACAGTTTAGGTATTTATTTAATAATAATAATAATAATAAATTATCCCTAAAACATTCTGTAATCTGTATAAAAGTATGTTTTTGTTTCTTAAATTTATAAGGGGGCTTGAACTTCAAATTATTTATTTTTGGGGGGGGGAGCTAAGTCCCCGTAAGCCCCCCCTCGATCTCCACCTATGGTGGTGCCGGAATAACAAAGAACACGATTTTGACTCGGCGTACGATTGTCTTGAAATTGACGTGACGTTGCTAAATTGATTACAACTTATTTCAGTTATTTAGAAAAAAATTTAATATTAAGATAACGATACAAATACATCCATTCAGAATGTACTTTAATATATTTCCTCAAATACCTAGTTTACAAAAATGTTATCATTTATACCGCTGAGAGATTCACACTCAGCTTGTCTACTTCATAGAAGAAAATAAAAATTATTAGTATAAGACTATACTCCTGACCGGCGTGATTCTCTCGACGAAATTACATGCACTCGGTCTAGTTCCTAATTTAATAAAATACAATTTAAATGAAAAATTAAATAATTGTATTAACTGGCTTAAAATGGAATTAACTAAAATACATTCAATAAAGCGGTATCGAAATAATGCCTACCAACTAAGATGTATAAATAAACTTTTTTCTTAATTTCTTAAAATAATTGTAATTTTATAATTGTATTTTTATTCAGTAAATATTTAACCTATTTAACATATTGTAAACCATTATAGTTCGAATCAGTTATGCCTTCAAATTTTTTCAAAAAAGATAACACCAGTGAAATAATTCAAGCCAATTTATTGAAGTATACATTTCTTGCCAAACGACAAGAATTACGCAAACGTGCAGTACCCACGAAATACCGCAACAACAACAAGTAAAAATATATTTATTCTTATAACTATTGTAAAAATGTATATATTATATGTAGGTTATATATAGTAAGATATTAAACCTGATTCTTTTTGTACATAGACTAGCCACCTTACTACTAGAAAATGAACGGGATAACCTTTTGACAAACTTGAATATTGGAACGACTAAGTTTAGAAAAAAACAAGATATAAAGAATCGAAAAGATATTAATAAACTTTGCACTAAAAAAATACAAGCATCCGAAAAACTTCAACATTTCAATAAATATTTAGCCGCTTTGAATGAAGAAATTCGTCTTAGCCAAGTTAGAGGTTCAGAAAAACATAAAAATTCAAAAATATATAAATCAAAAACTTACAAAGAACCAAAAATTCATTATGACCTAAACAAATTATTATTTAAAGTAAGTGACAACAAAACTAATAGACACAAATCAACCAACTCATAATATTGATTTAGCATACCCATGTATACAACAGTAAAGTCAAGGAACAAAACGAGTTAAGGCATACATTAGATGGATTACTTCAAGAATTAGAAAGAAAAAAAGAGAAATATGATTCGATAATGTGTCAACTAAATAAGGCAGCTAAACTTTTAAAACGTGTAGGTGATAACGCATTAAAATCTAACAAAGATAGGTTCGTATTATACCACTGTTATATACTTTAATATACTGCACTGTTCTATATTAATACAATTCAATTTAGAGAGCAAGCGCATAGCAATTTAGTAACTTTTCAAGAAACCAGTATGATGGAAAAAAAACAACGAGAGAGGGTAATGTACATGTCAGTGTATAAACTTAAAGCCGACCTTGAACGTAGCGAATTTCTTCAAAAAAAACGTAAGCGTTTCAAAATCATTGCTACTAAAATAAATTTATATATTGCTGTCTATGATTGATTATTGTATAACTACAATATAAATATTTTTATTTTGACATTCTTTCAAATATTTCAACATATCAAAATATTTTGTTTAGATAGTGAACGTCTTAATAGACTTATTATTGACAGCAGTAAAGATGATATAGAACAAAACAAAGAACAAAATGATAACGAAGAACTCATAACATTAATGAAACACTTAGTTCATATCAGTGGAGATACTGATTTAAAAATGATTATAGATAATGTATTAAAAATCAATTCTAATAAAGAGAGTTTATTTCGTCATTTAATGTTCCTAGAACAACAAGTGAGCCAAGTTTTTATGATTTCTTGTATTTTAGAAAACTATGTGTCTCTGAAGACTGAATTACTCTGGTTGATATTTTTGTATTATCTCGGTATCATTAATAATAGTAAATTAATTATTGTTCCTACAACTTAGGTACAAGATAAATCAATGTTTTGGTCAAATTTTATGAATTAAGAAAGTGAAAATTATAATTTTTATCATAATATACACTTTACTTATCTTGATTATATTTTTATCAATAACTTTATTTAAAATAAACCCACAACAAGAATGTGATATAAATCCGGATTTTAACATTTTTAAATTTTAATCTATTCAGATGAAATCTTGTTAAATAAAAATAAAATTAAAAATAATTATTTTTGGTGAAAGTACAAAATTAATTACTTAATGTTAATTTGGATTATTTTCAACAGGTATCTGTTATATCTATGATTATAAATCATAAAATATAACTAAAAAATGTATTATTGATTAATTCAGTACATTTTTTTTTGATAAACAGTGTTTGGAATTGGAGAATTCTATAAGTCGAGATCAAAATATTGCAATCGATTGGAGAATATCAAATAATAACAGAATAAACCATAACGAATGCACATTAAAACATTATTTTGAAACAGCCCAAACAAATCGTCGAATTATAAATACAACTCAGGAATTGACGGATAACATGAAAGCCGTGTACGAAGAATTATGTGATATGATCTACAATTCTATATGTCGACCTTTAAAAATTAAAGTGAATGATCCATTAAATGAAGAAAATATCATGGAATATATGACAGAAATAGAAAATAAATCATATGAACTTCTGTATAAAATAAACTGTATTGAAACCAGTTGTATAACGGGACAAACCGAAGATCCGATGACTTCCGACGGAGAATCGAAACAAAATCTAATAATTAAAGATTATAATGGCTTAGAAGTGAAAATGCATCAAATTCTCAAAATGCAAGACATAAATTCAGTACAGGATATGCATGATAATGGACTCAATAATTCACAGACGTTAACCACTTGCCAAGAGTAACTATGTGCCTGACCGGGCTTGCCTAGTGGTCTACTGTCCCAGAGGACAGTGGACAGCTTTTTTTGTTTAGGTCGTGGAATAGTGCCTGGTAGTCTTAACAAATATCTCAAATATTCAGTATTAGAACGATATAAATATATAATATGATTTGCATAATCATTCACTGCCATAGCGGTGAATGTGGTAGCCGGTAGGATAATGTAAATATGTTTGTGGAGCCAAGTTTCGCTTAACTAGTCCACTAGCTCTTATTATAGAACATTTTATAATCATTTCATTGTATATTAAGGTACATACTATATTATAAGATAGCCAAGCAAACTGCAAGCGTGCTTTCAGCACCTACTACCTACCCTTAAAATAAAAATCGGTTATGTAGGTCATTAAACTAACAATGTCTGTAAGTTCGTATGCTCATAAGCATCTAGCAGGGAAACAAGTTTTGGAGAATTGGATTTCCACAATGTCTTGAAAATAATAAAACATTCATCGTCACTTTTATTTAAATTGCTATCTTAAATTATGATACTTACTAGCATAATTTAACATACCATTCAAATTACAAATTATAGTGGGGGGGGGGGATAGTCATAAGAACAATTATCAATAACAATAGCTAAAAACTTTTTTATTTTACTACTAACTTATTGTTAAACTTATTTTTATTTTTAAGTATCATAAATTGCAATTGAATATCATTTAGATTATTTAAATTACTTAGAATTTCAGAAATATTAAATGCAGAAATAATCATCGATAAATAAAAATTATTATGTGCACGGGCTAAGTGGAACTTATTACTAATTTGTCTATTTGTTAGCTATTCTCGGAATTTAATTTAATTGCTAAGACTAACTGTAGCCTCAGATACCTACCCATAACAAATGTGTTAGGTAAAAACTTACAATTTATTATTCATTTAGGAAGCAAGCCGGAGTCGTACGGATAAAATCGGTACTCGACGAGTAGAAGTGATAGAATACAAGGAAAAATATATTGTTATGAGAAAATACTTCTTGCAAATGAATGCCAAACTCAAATACATGGAATCTATGGCAATCACAACCTATAGAAATAGAAATTCCTTAGGTATCTAGTCTTTTATTATCTACATAGGTATACATAATATTATTACCAAACAATATTAGGGATAAATCGACAACTAAAATTGTATATTGACTATTATTGAGTTAAATTATAATAATAGGATATATGTGAATAAATGCTCATATAATCATGGGTTCAAAAAATCATTAGTACATGTAGTCATTTCGAAGATCAATACAGCAGTTGATTAAAAAACATATAAATGCATTAAAAATATATTTTTAAGGATACATTATATGTAAACGCTGTTGTAATATCATGTTGTATTTTTTATACATGATTAATGATTATACACATATTTAAAATACAACCTGTTTTTGTGTCCAAATTAAAGATTAAATCAACACACAAAACTTTGTGGTAGATGAAGAATACGTCCAACGGTCAACACTCAACACAACTGTACATTATTGCGTACTTACTACTCACTATATTATTATGGTAAGTTTAAAAACCCACATTGTATGGTACAAACAATTTTTTAATAAGATATAAAATGCCATTTATAAAATAAAAATAAAAAATCTGGTATATTTAAATGGATTAAGTACACATAATAAACAATTGTGAATAGGTATTTGAAATGCAAGTGTATTTACAGTACTTATTAAGTAATGAGTGCTATTTACATTTTACTTGTACAGTTGTATCAAATATCAATCACAAGACTTTTAAGTTTTAAAAAATAATAAATATTATTTTATGGTTTATATGTACATATAGCAGTGATTTAAGTGGCATATCGTTCATATGTGTTAGGTACCTACTGTGTTTGATGGTATAAGTAGTGTTGGCGCACAGTGACTAGACACATGGTTAGCTATAGTTAAAATACCTAGGAGGTTACCTCCTTCCAAATAGTTGTGAAACAACTTAGGTAAAATTTGAAGAGGTGCTTAAAAAAATGTAATGTTATTTATGACCACCTATGACCTACCCTATTTATAATGCTTGTTTATTCTTATGTATGATGTTATGTCTAACCACCCGTCGACACTTCAGTACGGAGAATAATAAATTACTATACGAGGGTAACACGCGAAAGATTTCATAAATTTATTTCTAGGAACTCTATGTTAAATCATATGTTACCCGACGGAAAATGATAAATATTGTTAAGAATATAGATTGTAATTTATTTTTAAGACATTTGGGTACTCGTCCAATATGCTATCTACAGTAATTTAGTAGGTTAGTAGGTATACCTTTATATTATATCTGTTTGGAGTGTGTTTATGAGTCGTTTTGTATTACATATTATGTATTATGAGTGTGTCAACTATGTGTCATTTATATCAACACATAATTCAAAATGAAGAGATGTGAGAACATTTTTTAAACATACTCGGTTATACCAATCGACCAAACATATTGTACAAAAATTAAAAACCCAACAATTTGTGGTGTTGAAAAAAGTTCTAAAAAATAGTCGAAAACGTGATTCGGATGGTAATATTTTGAAAACAATTTATTATCAATGTACAAAAAAGAGTACCAAACATAAAATGTACTCAAACACAATAACCTTTTTACGTACATGGGTAAAAATGGGAAGTGTAACAATTAATAGTGAAAAAAAATATCTAAATAATAATGAATAAAATATAATATTATATATATATATCAATATATGTATATTATAATATAAATAAAATGGTTTAAATTTGTGCGATATCTTAGAACTTGTTTAGTATTGGGTATTTCAAATAAAGGTAATACAAGCCGAGGTGTTTACGAAAAGATGAAAATCAACTAAGTCGATGGTAGATAAAATATTTACGGTAGATATCATACACTAAACCATCAAACGTGTGCTAGATAGCATATTGGACGAGTACCGACGTTTGTTATAGTTTGAGAGTTTGACAACATTTTAATACATTAAATATGAACGATAGCACTTTTTCTAGTAAAAAATATGTTGGATGGTCAACTTCGTTGAAGGTTTCTGGTAGCAAATTGGATTTAGTTGCAGGTACTTGGGAGGTTAAAATCAGGGATAGCTCGTCAGGAGAGACTTTGAGACTGCGTCTCTCCTTAAAAAAAACAGCTCCTTGTAAATAATAATAAATTCAAAATAGAAGTTTAGAAGTATAGAAGTTTTTGTATCTGAATTGAAAATATATTATTTCGTTATTTTAGTTTATTATTATTGAAGGCAACACAAACCATAAAAATACCTACCTGGTTATTTCGATGGAAATATTATAATATTACATAGTAATTTGGACGAAGGTCGCCGATTCAGTGAAACTGACTCCCTACGGTTTCAAATCTTTCAATCATAACACGGTGATATTATCGTTGAATGGATGGAGAGGGAGGGGACTATAAGCTACGTATTATTAGCCTCGCTATTGAAACTACTGGGTTCACGACAATAAAATATGCCGTGCCGTTGATAGTCACTGTATGCCGTCATAATTTATTACATTTAATAATCCATTGTAAAATCTTTAATAAAGTCTCCCCAAAATATTTACTTATTAGCCGCTTTTCGTCAAAATTCTTAGTCTTCAGGACACCTTAAAAAAGGTAACATTTTGAATTATGCAAGAGTCCTCATAAATTATTGATAATTTAATTCAAATTTAACACATTCATTACATCAGTATTTCTCAAAAGATGTGCCGCGGTACACTGAAAATGTAAATGTGTGCTTTGAAAACTCAAAGTTTTAAATTTTCACAAATGACATTTTGAAAAAGAATGTGCGGCATCTTATTAAAACTAATCATAACGTGCCGCGATGGAAAAAAAAGTTTGGGGACCACTGCATTACTTTGACAAGAAATACTCAACACTTATAACGGAGCGGTTACCCGTTTCCCCTCCTTTTTTTACAATTGTCAATTACATTAAATAATACCTACCTATTAAACATTTATAAGTATTATAACTATAGTCTATAACTATAGATTTTTAAATTGTTAAAAATAAAATAAATATTAATTACATTTTTTTAAGATGATTGCATGAACGTGTATCACTAATTACCTTACATATGTGCAGAAACTTACACTACATCACATTATTTTGTATACAATGTTTAACTTGGATAACCTTGTAATACATATACTGATATACATGCCCCATAGCGCATGGGACATTTTCTTTTAAGTCTATAAATTTATCAAAACTAATGAGAGCTGCTGTACTGGTATAAAATACTTCTTTACCACATATGAAGTGAGATAAGTCTACATAATAATATAGATAGTACTTATTCTAAACTGTGTAGTCACACTCACACCGTTTTATTTTGATTATAAGTGGCCAAAACTGTAGTAATTAATAATTATAATATTCATAAATTTTAAATTATGATATTGCTAATATTGCTTGTAAAATTCATTTGAACTTTGTTAAATCCAACAATTAATTTTTAGTGATATTTTTTTCTTAAATTTGAAGCAAGATCAGTTAATACATAATATGTACCTACCTAAAACAAAAATGCGTGATAAGTGATATTTAAAAGGAAAACAAAATTGAATGTGTATTAGGTTAATTTATTTTAATTGATAAGGTAGATATTTTTAACAAAATTGAATTTAAAAGTAGCTTTAATAGTCTTATAAATATTAAAATAATAGATGTAAAATATACTCTCTGTATTCGGGTTTTCCGATCATGGAAATCATACAAACAAATAAATTCTTCTCCATTTTCAGTCGATATTTTCCACTGCATATAAAGTTCTATTTAATATTTAATACAATCTTACTAGCGTCGTCGCTGACATTTATAAAAACGATTGATTCATTTTATCTTACTTTTTGATATGAGCATATTATTGTTCAATTTCACCAGAAGCGCTGGTATATAGTATCTTAAATAATTACTAAAAATAAATAAATAACACACCTAATCATTTCATTCTATCGAACACAACACACAATATTTCAGTCTCTTGCATTAGAGGGTTCGAAAACAACATCTATAATTATTATAAGTTTAGATAATAATAAATTACGAGCCTTATCTACCCTTGATGTATTCCTTTAATCTTCAACGCAGGTGCAAAAACACATTACCTATCTACCTGTTGCACCTGCTACAGTGGGTTTATAAATTGATTTATGTGACATCAAAAGGCCAGGTAATTTCACCGTATAAACTGTTAGGTTGTATAAATTATACACAACGAATATAGGAAAGGTACATTTTTTATATATTAAACACTACATGGCAGCTGAACTGTTTGCATGCTACCTGAAAACCAGATTTCACTCAGTCCCACATGCACCATCATTTATTGTCAAACAATCATTTTAATTTTTCGAGAATGATAGATGAGACAATGATCCGCCCCATCTCCTTAAACATAGTAAAGGGTCTCATAATTTGATGTATATATGAGTATTACCTATTTAATATAATCATTTTACCTATTTTGTCTTAAAATAATATAATGATATAGAACGATATCAAAAAATAATTAACAGTGGTGAAGTACCTAGTTTTTATTTTTAAATCGGCGTATGTTTAAATATTGATATGTACATACGTCTAGGTAGGTCTTCCTTTATATTTTATTAATTTTATACAATCAACCAAGTTATGAAAAAATATGTTTGTTTAAATATTTATTATTCTAATTAGGTAGGCAGTTATCTTGAAATGAAATTATGCAAGCATAATGCTAATTGACCACAGTGCCTACAACTCGTTTAGAGGACTGAAAATCAAAAATACCATTTATACTGTTTAATGTTTATGGTAGACATTTCGGGAGGGTTATTGTATTTATGACAACAGCATTTTGATTATTTCGGACTTGAGAACAATACAAATGATATTTTTTTAAAACAGACAGCATACAGAAACGGGATGTGTGTGTAACGCTTTGCTCTCTCGTAAGGATGTAGGTAGTCTTGTACAGTATTCGAATAAAAGTATTTAAATACTTTTATATTATTATATCAAATACTTTTTGAAAAAAATTATTCGAATACTGTGATATTTCGACTCGACTTGCATTCATATTTGGATGCCGAAATGCTATGTGGTCGCCTATGGATCAAAAAGGTCGCCAACCACGAGCCGAGTCCTGGGGAGTTCGGAGCGTTGTGAATTTACACAGCCCACACTGGACAATTAAAACTGAATAATAATTGGTAACACGTTATAAGGTTATACTTATTATTGAAGTTGGCACCGAGAAAGCCAACAGGCATAAAACTCGGACAAAATAAATAAATAAATAAATAAATAAACGGACAAACCAATAATACATTTATACATATATATTACGGCCGTATGCGGTACTAGACCCTCTTGACAGGGGGGGGGGGCTGAAAATATTTTAACTGTTTATATTACTAAATTAGTCCAAATTTTTAGGCTAGTAGGTACCTAATACCTATACTATTCAAAAATATAACATGAATTTATTTATTTATTTAATTATCTTATAGCTCCATACGTGATATGGAGATATAATCCATATACGATCCTTGATCATCTGAATTACTGTCAACTAAATTATTAAAACAATTACTTTGTAAGGCGGAAAAATTTCCACGGAAAAAGACCCCAGAAAATAAATTATATATAAATGTGAAAACATGTACCTATTCTCTACTTTTAAAGACATGAGTATAGAGGTATATGCAGTGGCGGCTATCCTATACTCAAGTTGTATCCGTCGATACACCTTATAATTGGGTGCCATGGTGGGTATAGTGGGTAATGATCCTACATTTCTAGCTGAATAAGAAAAATATATTTCATAATTTAATATATCAAATAATATACTTCGGAAAGATAGTACACTGGCGCACGACAGACCTCGATTTACGCTGAACCTACTCACAAGTCGTCGGATATGTTTTACTAACTACACGCGATGGAGCGATGGACCCCGCACTCGTAGAATTTATTTGTGCCAAAACAGCTTTGGATGCTTCAACAAGGTCACACATAGTAGAATACTCGCCCCCCACCCTGTTAAGCTCAAACAAATAGTTTAATACGGCCAGCTCAAAAGACTTGAATTCAGGCCACAGATAACCTAGGTCAGCAACATATACCTCCAATACCTACTGGAGAGCTAGGCTATTGTTGGTACGGATACGTACTCCCATGTCGTGTGTACTTCGAATTTGTAATATCACGGTCACGCGCTTTATGGTATTCCGCTGCAACAATCTCGTGAGACGACGGAGACGCTCTTCATCTTCAGCCAAGGTAGCGGACATTACCCTAAGCTTCTATGGAAGACTATAACCGAATAAATGTTCTTACGAACTGAATCACGACACGGTAAACAACAACCAGCGTGAATTGACAATAATTAAACTGTTACCTGTGTGAAATATCTCACAGGGACCGGCGCGAATGAAAAATAATAATACAGATTTATAAATGATCACTTCAAAGGCGGTGCAATAACGTGATGTTAGTACGGTTGAAATATCGAAGATATCAACGCAGCGACCAAGACGACTAATTAGTTATTATATAGATATATCGACGATATCAATAATATACACGTACTAACAAACTATACTCTGGATGACTGGATATATCGACGATAATACGATATCCAGATAATAACCGGCGTAATTACCTCAATTACTATATGAGAATGATACCGACACTGCGACTAACGTGAATAACTAACCAATAATCTCAATATATCGACGATATCAAAAATACGGAACGCCCGGCGCGTATAGGTACTAACTTACTACACTATGGATATATCTATGATATCCCGGTAGTGCGGAATTGCCTATCGCTGTAATTTATATATAAGTAACTATAAATTATAGCAACACGGGTCGTCACCCGACAGGGTTAACTAAAATATATTATATATAATATACCTAAAACCTATATAGGCTATACCATGGGTGCGCAGCACATAATTAACAAATGTAACTTAGGTATAATAATAATATTCATCAACGGAGATAGCCGGTCAACTACTTCACCTAAAATTGTCGACCTCCGGTGAACACCTAAGTACTCTAACTAACTAACAGCCCAAACACACCGTTACCGAACCCCCCTGTGAGGTCGGAAAACCTCGCTCTGCTACCAAAATGTATGCGCCGAAGTCGCTCCTGCTTTGGAATCACGGTTAGCGGCAATGACTTGTGGAGTGTTGGGGGACGGGAACAGATTACCCAGCTATGTTTATTAAGGCCTAATACAAAATTATATAATACACACTTTCATTGGGCGCAGTGCGCAATATTTATAATTTACAATAATAATGTTAATTATAACTATACGACGCCCGGGCAGTACACGCGCTACAATTACAATAATAATAAAATGAATTAACATATGACAACTGCCAAACATATGAGTTGGTCTACATAAATCAAACTTAAATAATAATTAACAGACCTGATCTGCAAGTTCTGAAGGACGACGCGGCGTTAGTTCCACGCTGGTAAGACGACAGCGTCTTCTACCTTATCGACCAACACCGGTACACTGGTACAATGGTTGGTGCACGGGCAGCCCGGGCAAAAAAAGTTGAACTGGACGATTGTCTGGTATCGGCACTTATAATAATAGTGCGCGATCAAGGCGAAACTCGTCAGACCCCAACTCAACTACCTCGGGACTTACGACAGTTGCCGCGTACAAATGGTACAAGACGACACACGCTCACAACACCCACAAGTTCGTGATCACACGCGAGGTTGTGGGGGCGGCGGCGGCGGCGAGCGGACGGGACGTTGCGTCTCGCTCGACCGCTGGACAAAGACAACAAAAATCCGAACGGACGCCGGCGGCATAGCCTACGGCCGTTACGCCACGGCGAACATCCCGGCGCTGGACAACAGCGGAGGGGATACACTAGCTCACCAGTATACTGCGTCCGATGCGTCACCAGGAAGCATGACGAAAACGTCGGCGGCGCGAAAACACGTCCGTGTTCGAACAATTATTATATTATAAAATCTTCTCTAGTCTGTGGGCTGTGGCGACATCATAGATACATACAAATAGGTACTCGACGACTTAATTTGTCCGACGGTGACTGGTAATTGATATAATACCTTGAGGAATTTTCAATAAAAATCTATTTTTGTTAACAAAAAAATAATCAAATAATTTTTTCCCTACCAAGTACGACTGAAACAACGGCCAACAGTTATTGTCGATAAGCATAATCATTATAATAATAATAGAAGTTATCCACTATCCAGTAATGACTATTGAGTATTGACTGAAAAAATAAAAATATGTATTATTCTAAGTGATTGTATGTTGAACAGTCGTTATTTACTTATTCGTTATCATATTAATTATTGAATTTTAAAACACAGAGTTATGTCTGATTATAATAGTTCAATTTGTTTGTGTTAAAAAAAATAATAAATCTTAATTAAACGGATTGGAAAGACATCTAACATCTTGTAGTGTTTCTAAATTAAAAAATCTAATACCGCGAACGGTGTTTCCAGTTTTTTTTACAAAAAAAACGTGAAATGCAAGAAGTACGAGATTTGCCGAAAAAAAGTAATTATAATAATAAATAATAATAATAAAAATAATAATAAAATAAGTAGGTACAGAAGGACATAGTTCTACGTCCGGACGCCCTATCATGTGTTCACATTTTTTATTACATTTTTTTCCGTGGTCCTATTTTCCGCGATTCATTATCAATACTTATGAGCCCGTGTATGTCACAGCAACAAATTTCGTATTGAAAATACAATAAAAATATATTTTTTTAGAGTTAGGAAACAGAGATTCAAGGAATTATATATTAATACAGGAACATGTTAACGGTCCGCACAGTGACGGATCCAGGAGGGCCAGTCCCTCCCCTCCCCAGACATATTATTTCCCAAATTTTTTTAATAATTCTACAGATCCTGCAGATATTACTATATTTCAAATTACACATATGTTGGATAAATGATAATATAATATATTATCATACGTATCATTCTGGGGCGCACAAACTAAGATAGTACTATCTAAGTTCATGGTGGACAGTGATTCCATTATTGTAATTTTACATTGACAAAAAATTGTGCCCCCTTCTCTAGATCTTTGCTATGGCTCAGTACCTGGGTCCGCAGGAGGGGCAGTTGCCTACTCTGCCCTCCCTCCTGTAGTACCCCTTTGTATACCGTACCAAAAAAAAAAATGAGTATAACTCGGACGGTTACTGGGAGTATACCATGATGATAATAATTAATAATTACTACAGTATTTACAGTATGTCAAATTTAGAAAGTATACTTAATGGAAAACTTGAAATCATTGAGGGGATCAAAGAGTAATTAACTGCGGAAGATTTCGTTTTTTTTAAGTTTTCACCAATTACGTCTGTTGAAGTTGTGAGGAGTTTTTCCAGATGACTATTATTATTTATTTATAATGATAAAAATACAATTTTTTTACATAGAGATTTTTTGTTTAATAGATTAAAAACGTATTAGCACCTTGCAGACGTAGATTTACAGCGGATAATTTAAAACAAACTTTAATTACTCAATGCAACTCTCTTTAAAGTCTTTTCATATTTTTTTTTCAATATGTTCATTTCATTTTTTTCCAATAATTTTTTTATTTTTTATTCATGTTTCAAATTTTCCATGCATAATTAGCTGGTTTTTAGTGCATAAGTGAATACATATTCATATATTTTTTAGTGCATAAATATCCTAACCCCAATAATTATAATGTTCGAGTACAAGGATACCGGCCACTGTGTATTAAATAATAATAATAGGGGTACATTACCAGCCACACAGTGCGTTTTTATACCAGACCGCCCGCAAGCGCGGCAACAACATCGGGGCTTTACTCCTCTATGCTGCGATGCTAACGGCAGGTGAAAAAGATGTGTCGTCGTCCGCCGGCTTAGTCAGCTGCAACGGCGACGGGCAATGGAGACAGTGGGAGTGAGGGAGATAGAGAGAATGCATTATGGAGGTTATTTAAATTAATAAGCCGATATCCTACAGTACACTGTGTATAAGTCGTGTGTGCTCGGACCAAGGAGATGACAGAGGCGAACGTGTGTTCGGTTTGCCGCACCGACAGGTGTGAAGTTTGGTCGGTGGACTCACGGGACAAGAAACGTTATCACACGGACACATAAATAATAATTTAAAAATAATACTAGTATCAAAACTGTTCATCCAATTCTGTTCGTCACAATACGACCCCAATATTCTTCAAAGTTTAGTACCTACTTCAAGTAATTAAGAGTCGAGGGATTCTTTAATATTTATAGTGCATTGATTGATTTCAACCATGAAAATTCAAAACGAATACTATTTTTAGTGAAAAAAAAAAATATTCGTATCATTGATTATTTAAATATATCGTTTCCACAAAATGTTGGCCAATGATGTCGAACGTTAGAGTTGTATAAACAAGATATGAAAATATAATTTCAAAGAACCGGATTAATGTTATTATTTGTATTATTATTATTTCATAACACTAATCGACCAGAAATGTATTTTTTTAATTATTTAATCGTATATATTTTTTAACTGATTTGTAATTGTTTTTTGTATTATTATTTTTTGGATATCGCTGACAAATAATTGCTAATTATAACTATTCATTTTTAAATCTATCCATCCTATTGAGTATTGAACTACGAATGTATTCTGTAGTCATTACAAAAATTATATTAAAATAACGTAAATTTTATCAATTCGGTTTGTGAATCGAAACGCTGGAGATATAAAAAATATATAAACATAAATTTATACAATTTTGAAAAGACACGCAATCGAGAGTCGACCATTCTAATAGTAATTTTTCGAGTATTCGAATATTACATGCAGAATACATTTTTTTTAAATGTATTCTTTACAAGACTGGTACCTATAGGTAATAATGCCCCGGTCACCGAATTATCAACATACAGTGCTAATCGATTTATATCGTTCAGAACGTTCTTTTTAAATTTGATAATAAGTATGCCAATCAACTGTAATATTTAAACCAAATTCAACAAATCATATTCGCAAAAAAGCTAAAAAATATTGTGGGTTTAGAAGAGGATATGGTATTTTATTTTGATGAAATCTAAGAAAAATATTTCTTATTGTGTATATTCATTTATGTCTTGTATATAATTAGTTGTTTAGGGGGCTTAAAAATCTCCAAAAGATGGTATCCCTAATTGCACTTATACTGAACTCAGTACCTCGATAAGCCAATTTTGATTATTATTTTTAAAATACTTTTGGACTGCAATTTGCTAATTAAATCTGCATGTTATTCATCAAGAAAATCTTTGATCAAGTAACAATTTTGTGAAATTAATTAGAAATGTATATTCTTGAAGTTCGAAAAAAAAGAAAACTATCCGGCAACTACTTTAGATAATAATTCAATTAATTCATTAATTTGTTTATGACACTAGGTAGGAAGAGCTCAACAGTTCAAGTGTGATGCCTGTATAGTGTATATAGTCCATTCTAGTAGTTTACATCAATTTAAGATTCAAATAAGATAATTGGTATTCAACATTTGTTAAAATAATAGTTCAATTTTGATTTTTCAAATATTATCTCAATCTTTTTAATACATTTTTTATTATTGAATTTGTGGCTGAAATTAAAATACTTAAATATTTTTCAAATGTGCAGGTGTACTCTTATAATAGCTTGAGTATACCTGGTTGGATTGGTTGAATGAATGTTGAAGATTATTTTTAAAATTCTTTGTAACACTGAAAATGTATGTTATAAACTTATAAATTATAATTTTATTTATGAGCGGTGGCTAATTATATGTGTGAGAATATTTTCAAAATTAAGTATTGTCAAAATAAACTTAAGGTCTGCTATCTTTAAGACTAAAATCATAAAATATATTATTATTTATTGAGCAACAATTAGCATCCAATATAAATTATGATGTTATAAAAGAGGTGCTGTGGTGCTAGAGCACCCTATGGTTAATTTCATGGTTTTATTATTTTGGTCGTGCCCCTGACGACGACTGAAACGATAACAATATTATATTTATTTTTAGTACCTACCTACGGGCAACGTTAATAATGCATAGCTTGTACTGTGTGTAGACGTGTAGACCGTAGTAATTAGTCTGCAAATTAGGATTGCATCGCAATATATTGTTAGCAAAGAAATTTTAGTATATCATCAGTGTCAGACGCAATTGATTTTTTGAAACAAGAGTTGTATTTACAAGATTTGGTACCACAAATGGTAAATTTAATTAATATTATGTTAACCGTACCAGTTTCGTTGTGTACTGCTGAGTTTTATTTTTATGCTCTTCCACGTTTAAAATCATTTTTAAGGTCAGACGAAAACACAGCTTAATAATGTGGCGTTATTAAATGTACATAAACAAAAAGAAATAAATATTGAAAATATTGCTAAAAAATGTATAAAGAGCCCCAAAGTGTTATATACACCAAAGTGTTAAATAGTTATTAAAGAAATCCAGTTTCTTAAAAAAAAATATTATTTTATGTATTATTATATGTAAAGAATATAATTAAACCAGTCAAACATTGTCTTAAAAAGTTGAAATGTAATTACAAATAAACAAAAAAAAAATAAACATATAAATAATAACATAAATATAATTTCAGTTTGATTCAAAATTAAAATTAAACAATCATTAATTACATAAAAATATATTAATCAATAGCTAATAAACAAAAATTAAATTAAATATAGCACAGCAAATTGAAATTGGATATAATACATATATCTTGAGCATATAACAATTAATCCTGATTTTGAAAAGTATTCACTGGGTAGTAGAATCGAAATCCAAAAGGTCTAAACATTTTTTCACTCCGCGGTAAATTTAAATAGTTTCAATCTAAAATAGACAAAATACCATTTATTTATTTTAAATACTTTTAATTGATTGGGGAATCATCCCAATTACTATCGTTTTATAATAAAATCTTTTAAAGAGAGACATTACAAATATCAGTGTATAAAAATTACATTTAAGAAACGCACACATAACAATAAGAAAAAAATCTATAAAAACTGTTTAGTTTTACAAAACATAAAAATCGAGAAAGAAGGGGGTAGTAATGTCTGAATAAGCATTGGTCATAAATGTTCATTCTTCGTTCTTCATAGAGCAATGGTTTATTATTGAATTCAAAATGAACACATTCATTTCAATGCTCGATAACTACGGTACAGCAAAAATCATTATCTTTTTAAACATTATTCTTAGAGCAAGGACTTTCATGCATTCATATTTTTTTTCTGGTTAACTTTATTGTATCTAGAGTAAGTACACAATACATTTCACAACTTTCGTGACTAAAAGCTCAAAGTTTTTCATTATAAGAGCATATTTTGAAGGTTTTTCGAAAATACGAAGTTAAACAAAATTGTTTGCAATACAAGAACCTGCTGAAAAATGAAAGGCATTAATAATTCAGTGTAATTCAGATAATTCTTTAAGGTATATATTTGAGAATAATTCAACAATTATTTTAAAATACCTTTTTTGTTTTATTAGGTGCAGAACAATAATTAATAAAGATCCGAAATTCAAATAAGATTCTAAATCAATTTAGTTTAATAAAATAAGTAAAACTCAACTAATTAAGACTAGAGAGATAATATAAAATTATTAAAATTAAATATTTAAAGAAAAATTATAATTTTTGACAGCTATACATTTTAGTGTCTCAATTTTTTGGAGGGCATATTTAACAGCATATTTTTAAATGCATATTTGATGATTTTTAGTGCATGAAAGTCTTTGCTCTAATTATTATTGTTAAAGATGTATTGAAATTTTGAAAAGTTCGATTTTTAGTCATTAGTTATAGGAACATGACCGATCCATAATATTAACGTGGTATTAGGATATATTGGTATGTGGAAATAAAGTTTAAGAATCTCTGATATAGACCATTGTAACGTTAAAATACATTTTTATGAAAAAAATCATCCAGATTTTATAACATAAAACTCATTTATTTATATTATGTTTCCGTTGCTGTTTGGCAAGTGTGCCTTTCATTTGTGTTAGTGCAGTCATACATAATCTCGACAGTTATGAAAAACACTGCCTGTGTGCTGTGTTGTGTGTAAGATTATCAAATTTTGGAGTGAAGTTAACATGTTTCCATGCGATAAGAACATAGTCCAAAATAATTGACCAATTATTTTCATCACCCAAGTGCCTACCATGATCAATGACTTAACTCTAGGGAAAAAATTATAATAATAACATTTCAATATCTAAATGTTATAGCAGAAGTCATTTACCTTAAAGGCTAAGGTATGCTTCGAAGCTCAACAGAAAGAATTTGGGGATGTTTTTGTACTGCATTTTGACATTGACTTGTAAATATTATGAACTATATAATGCAGATGTTTGTCAAGATACTTTATATTGTTCGGTGGGATATAATTATCCTATTAATTAAACAATATATTTTTGGTTGGTAACATAAAAAAAAATGTGTGTGCATAAGACCACACGACAGAAGTGGAAACTTCAACAAGACAAAATTATTAATACGAAATATAAGTTTTTTTAAAAACTTAAAAAAAAAAAATTTTAAAAAAATGTTTAAATTTTTCCATTAATAATGGACTTCAGATACACACACACATCCTAACCTCCTAAGCAACACAACCTAACCTAACCTTTTTTTTTTCAGTTTGAAATCGACGACGTCGCGGGAACTGCTTTCGCATTGCTTCCATGACGCCACCAACCTAACCTAACCCTAACCAATTCTGCCGAGTGAGTATGGCAGTGAAGCTTTGACTATCTTCCTCTCTCGCTCTGCTGACTGTTTCTCTCATGCTTGGTCGACTAAAGCCGACTTCACCCGAATGAGTGTTACATAGCCGAGTGTGACAGCTCAGTTCAATTCAGTACCCACAAAAAGTGCTAAAGAAGTTTTCACTTTAAAAAGTAATTATAAATATTCTACTTCTAATTTTTCTTCTCTCAGTGATGGGTCGCCAATCGCCATTGCCTGCATAAGTTTCATTTGATGCTGGTTGTAATGGAGGAATTGGACAAGTACACAACTTCTTAAAAACAGATGGTCTCTAAACAAAGAAAATATAATTAATGCTTCACATTAAATAATAATAAAATGCAGTATTACAGTATTGTCGTCATCTGGATAATCGAATAATAATCGTTTACGAGCGGTACTTGGCAAAATGACTGAACCTTTATTTGAATTACTCGTACAACCATCCAATTCTATCAGTAAGTCCTGTTTGCATTAGAAAATACATGATTACAAATTGATATAAAATCAATTAAATTATTATTTTTTTTTTAATGAAGCACAATTATATAAATTAATTGATAACATAAGATTTATTTCTTTAACTAAAATTGAAACATTTGTCACTTCACTAATTTAATATATTGAACGATTCAATGGCCGTTCTTACAATGCCCAGCTTAAGTTAACAGACACTTAACCGGAGATTGTAGCCCTAATACGCTGCAACGCTGCAATTTGATATGTGAAACTAGCGTAACTGAACAAGAGTAAACATCATATTGACATCATCTTTTAAAGATTAAATAAAGACGAAAAAAAGATTTAAATTTATGGTATTAAAACAATAAGATTATAAGAATAATATTATATAATAAATACCGGTTTTATCCCAATGTTATCAGAACTAGGAATTAATTTTGAACAAAGTTCATGGTGTTTTGTACACAATTTTTCTGGACTGTTATTAGGTGTAGGATAGTTACTAATTGCTGAGCTCACGGTATTTGCAAATTTGTCAATTCGGCATGTATCTAAAAAAATGTATTTTGAAAAATTAAATATTAGCATGACAATTTTTTTCATAATACCATACTTTGTTCTGCTACTGCCAATGATAATCTTTCAAGTACTGCTGGTATATCATCTAGTACACATCGGTTCTTAAACAGGGTTTTGTCTGGACTAGGGGGTTCCATTTTTTACTAGATAATTTTTTTACAAAAAAATACAATTACTTTATGAATATTTTTCTTTTTATAGTTGTAAACATAATAACTACGGTAACACATGTAAACAACAATGGTGTTGTATTGAATCAAAAATACATCTTGTAATACAATAAATATAAATTAAATTAATTACAACATAAGTGATGTATGAAAAACATTTGAAATTCCAATGCAAATACTATAATATCAACCAATATAACCACCATTATTGACAAAGCCATACATTATTATTTAAAAATATATATATATAAACATATATCAATATTAAATATATATATTTAATAAATGTTTTAGTTATAACTTATAAGTAGGTGCCTATTAATTTATACATACAACTTGTATGATTGACAACTGGATAGGTAGGTAGGTAAGTAGGTATTCAAAATGTATTTTTATATTTTTACTGATTTGATACATTAATTCAGTATTTATTATAATGTATAACTATTGAATAATATATATTAAATTATAGTAGATGTTGATTAAGTGTAAACATTGTAAATTTCAATACAAAAACACTATGTTTTTAATCTTATACAGTACTGAATTCCTGTGAAGTAGAGAATGTCAAGTATGATATTTTTAATTTGTTGTTGAAGTGTATTTGAATATACTGTCAAAACTATAAGACAAAAGCCAATTTGTAACGTGTAAATAAAACTTAGATTTGTCCAAAATGTGAGTTCATTTGATCAGCACTAATGGTATCATTGTGGATATAGGTGCATAATATTATTATGGAGTTAGTTCCTAATCAATACAATTACATCAGAAAGAATTATGTTATAATATAATACCTAGTGGTTACTAGGTCAAATACTACGTTCAGATGTACCTACCTAATACCTAATGATGCTATCATTATGCCTAGTCATACCGTAATAAGTATATGTTAATAATTAATTATGGTGAGTAATTGCGCAAAAAGTACCAGAAAATATAATGTACAGGGATAATTATATTACTTTTCCCGGCGAATAGCAGCAACGGTCTTCACAATTAATAAGCAATAACGATAAACCAAAAAAACATAAAGAATAGATACGCTAAATTCTTGACAATAACAATTGACAGGCAACTGCAGCCGTAAATCGGTGTCACTAGATCATCTGTTGACTGCTGTACGGTGGCAGATTACGCCATTAGTCATTACGCGGCAAAATATGATAACAACAATGTTCGGCGATGTGCGGCAAGCTGCGGTGGAACAGGGGCAGCTGCAAGACATAATTGTTGCGCATTCGATCACCACCCGGGTGGGTACTGAACCTTTTTACCCGCTAGCCACAGCGTCGTCCGACAACCAGTTCATGTGTTCCCGCGACGACCTTCGCTCCGTCCAAACGACACCCCGCAACACTCGAATATTGTCCTACTACTACCCCTAACCGACGGATAATGGTGAAAATGACGCATTACCATTACGAATTTACGATACTTGATAGTTCATATATTAAATTAGCAGGTACGCGATAAACATTATTCGTCCGGAGAGAGCAAAAGTAAAGAATGACGTGATCACCACCCTCCCCTACCCCTGGGACGATAATGAAACGTATCTACGTAAACAGCCAACATAGGTTGGGTTGTGTTAAGTCATGGTCGAGATTAACACTTGTTCCAATATAACGAGTTTGGTTGGAAGTTGGGGGATTATAGACTAGTGGAAACTAATATCCCTAACTAATTAAAACCATTCGATCATGCCAGGTGAATATTCCATATTCCCTATTATATTATCGCTTATAAATTATGACTCGTATGCAGACGTATACTAGAGATCGTTTAAGGTCGATATTGGTGACGCATTCTTACTACTAGGAACCATGGGTATATGCTGTACCACGTTTATATAGCTCTGTCCACACGAAAGAAGAATTTGTCGGAATCACATGTTAGATAAATATTTTTCGATGGCAATGTTTCCGAAAAATAATACTTGTTCTGAACCGGGCTTAAACAATGCACAACGATCATTCGGAATAATTAGGAGCGATAATCGACTTGTTAATTCTTATTAGGCTAATGTGCATTAACGATTGCATATGAACGTCGTAAAGAATGATAACGTTATAAATTATAGTAAAATTTTGGGTATTTGAAAGCAAAATGCATAAGTTACTCACCTGTAGTGGCATTGGACGGCGGAAATGTATGACTACAAACAAACATTCAGGACAACTGCGACCAGAGTGGTGACAGCGATGAGCAGTGGTGGTATCTCAGCGAATCTCTTTGTGTCGACTACTGTCTGATTGGCCGTGCGTTGGTCAGTGCATGTGGTGGGTAATCATATAAGAGGGAAATATTCGTTTTGAACCCGACAACCCGTGGCGCAAGATGGTACCGCCGATTGACCCGCCTTGGGTTTACACAATACGCGTGTGCCGTGTGCACGAAAAATGTTCAGCCATGATCAACAACACGGTAACGTCTTTAAAATGTTGAATGTGTGGTAATAAAACAAACACGGCAAAGGACTTAAGCGAACGTATATAGTGGAAACAAGGCTATAGTAAAACGTATTCTTTTGACATACTGTAATACCTACCTAATATAATATTTTTTTTTGTTTTATTTGAAAACCTTCAATATAAACATAAATATGGGAGGGAATATTATGCATTAATTTTTTGGAATAAAGAAAATGTATTAAGAAATCGGTATTGAAATACTTATGACATAGATCTATAAACAAATGGACTGATAATTTAGGTTTCTACAATGAATCATATCATGATCAAACAATTGTTTTGCAAAAATATTTCCTTTTTTTTGTAATTTTATCAAATTTTCTACCATAAATATTCTTTAAAGTTGAATATCTAGACATTTTGTATAGTATAAAAAATCAATGTAAAACCATTACATTCATCTCTAAGCTTTAAATCTAATATAATTTTGAACGGCCTAGTTATGACATAGTCCATGTACACTCATGGACGGCGGTTATAATGGTGAAAGGGACTGACCTCCCACAGTGTCTACGACTTCTTCAAAATATTTCTGTATGAATAAATATAAGGTTGTATATTAGTTTTGGTAGTGGGGCAGGTGGGGTATGGTTTTCCATACCTCAACCACCCTTGCACATTGAGTTCACATCTGCCAGCAGATGTTTAGTTGTATAGCATATAATAAAGGATAACAAAAAAATAATACACCTATATATAATTTACTATTTGGATACTTTGAATCGATATTTTTCTATTGTTGACATGATGTATTGACACATGTAAAAGTGTTATAACTAGTGCCCGGATTTAAATTCCCTTAAAAAATGAATTTTACCACAAAAATTTCATGATACAGTTGATGAACAAAAAACAGAAGATGATGAACAAATGGATGATGAAGATGAAGAAGACGATGAAGAAGATGAAATAATTGATCAAAATGATACTGAAAGTAGGTCAAATGAGATAAAAAAATCATTAGAAGATTCTAGAATTAATCTCGATAAATCTGTGACTATTGTTAAAGTAAAAGATCTAAAGCAAAATTCTGGTGGTAGTGGTAAAAAAAAATGACAAGCTTACCTGACATAATCTATAAAAAGTGAATTATCACTATATGTCCTTATCACACAATACATTTTTTTTTGTACAATTTGGTATTTTAATTATTAATTTATAAATAAGATATAACCATTATTTTATTAAAAAAATTTATTTATTTATTTATTTATTTATTAGGTGTCCCGTCACGACGATGTCCGTGTATTACATAGCTTTATAAAAAAACCTTTAACCTCTCAAAGGTCGAATTTTACAAAATTTCAAGTCTCTAGACCCAACGGTTTGGTCTAGGCGTTGATGAATGAATAAGGACGATCTCTTATATTATGTATATAGATATCTTAGATTTTATTAGTTCAATTGAGAAATAATTCGTTAAGTACCTATAACTGTATTAAAACAATCAAATAATTATTTATTTTTTGTTTAATTAGCTGAATTACCCGGCTTCGCCCTTGTGTAGTTTTCGCTTTCTCAAAATGATATTTTTAAATCAACGCACATTGTTGTATTTTAAAGAAGAAAAAATGTTATTTTACTTAATGCTATCAAGTGCTAAATAATAGTAATAGTTGAATTATAAATAAAACAAAAATAATAATAACAATAATAATATTTACAAATGATTCTAATGATTCTATACACAACACACATATTGTTATTAGAAAATGTTTCTATAATTATAATTATAATTTATGTAAGTAGTTAAAACACCTTTATCGCAAGGCGATAACAAAAGTGTTATTATTTTTCGATAACGCAATTTGTATAATTGAGTTATTCGGTGTTTTCCATACAACTCTTAACTTAATAAAAATGTTATGTTAGTTCGCAGTTTATAATTTCGGCGAGTATTCCTATGTCATAAATATAGCGATTACAGCCGGTGCTACGTACGATCGTCAGTAGACAAATTAATTGAACCAAATACATAAAATGTCTTTATTCATATTTGCTTTTGTAAAATTCGTGTTCGGTAAACCTCAAGTGCAATGCGAATAACGGCATACTATATGGTACAGTATGAACTATTTATGAGAACCATCGTTTTAAATGTTCAATCCTTAAGACATTAACTATAAAAGAGCTATTACATTTTAAAAATGTATTTATAAATAAACAATTTTTTATAAATTTCCAACTCAAAATAATTTGGAAATTTTCATTAATTTGATGTACTTGGTCAAAATTTCAACTTTAGACTTTCATAAACAATTTTTGTAAATTAAAGATCAATTTATTTTCAGTTTCCACTAACAACAATTTATGAAAAACTTTGTATTACAATTTTAAGTTTCTTGATAAAGCAAAAAATGTTTTTATCGACAATAAAAAAAAAAAAACTATAAAACTCGAAATTGTATTATGCCTATAAATACATTGTATGCAATTTATACAAAGAACCTATATACTTACACTCATCTACGGTACGTCGATAAATGGACTCAAAAGAATAACAATAGTTTATTATGATATTGATATAAATACCTATATACTATTATAATAATTAAATATTAATAGTGTACTGATCAATGCTATATTTTAAGTGAAATTACAGAACTTTGGAAGTCCACAAATACTTTAAAATATGACCGTCTAATGTTTGAATTTTTACGAAATTCGATATTTCGCAGTAAAATGCAGTCGTAGGATTCTATCAAGATTCTTTCGGCTTAGCCAGTAGTTTTATGCTACGGTAATTGGATGGGCGACCGATTTCTCTGGCATAATATTTTTTATTTTTTTTTTATACAATTATTTTTGTTTGTTAGTTAAACACTTTAAAAATGTAAAACAATATAGTTTATATAGTAACCCATACGCATATAATTCCATAAAAATTTTTAGTAAGGATTTTAAAATTATAATTAAAAAAGGGGTAATACTTTTTTTTACCGATTGTCACACTACGTAAGTGTACAAAACAAAAAAATCAAGCGTGAATTTCCCAACATTTCGATTTTTGGAGATGCTGTATGTCGGGTTCACGAACACTGCGTATGAACGAGGGTCTCACGTCCATCCGTTACTGTTCTTCGATTTTGGCAGCGAAAACGGCATTGGTGGCACTGTGTGTGCGACGGCGGTAGGTGTTGCGGCATTTTAACGTAGACGCTCTTTCAGCGGGGAAGATCTGTCTTGCTCAGTCTATGTACCAGGGTCGCACGTACTAGTCGTTACTTTTTTTCGATTTTTCCGGCGGCGGCATCGCTTACCGGTGCTCTTGACGGCGGCAGAAGCGGACATCACGATCACAGTATATGATCCTATTACATTCGTTTGGTAACTTACCTCCGTCGTTATTTTACATCGTCCCTGCAACGTTCCTACAACGTCCTTGCTATATTATTACAACATCAAATAAGAAAACTGGGTAGGTCGTAAATAAACCCTCACACTCGTTGTTTTCACCAATTTTTATTATCCAATTTACGCTTATTACGATCGCGCCAGTATAACGAGATTCCCAATGGTAATTCCCAATGGATATATAATATTGCTTATATTCAACTCCTTAAAAACGATCCGCTTTCAACAGCCTTAAGACGAGATTCTCTACGAAGTCGTCATAATAATAATATTGGGATATTGTTAATATCAAGTTGGTCTTCGGTTGAATCGCGTTGATCGCGGCAGTAAAATACTTAATGCAAAAAATGTGGGGTCGGAGTACCAGGGTGTCATGCACTAGTCGGCACTTTTCTTCGGTTTCAACAGCGGCGGCGGCGGCAGCGGCAACGGCGACGGCGACGGTGGCAGTAACTGTTCGGTGCTCGTCTCACGACCGTCACGACCACGGCATGCGTTCCTGTTGCATTCGGTTCGATTCTATCGACTACACAAAGAACACAACCCGCGTGCCACCTATATAGTCAAACGGAAGGTGAAGAGTAGGAAGGGGTTGGTGACATAGACCCAAGCCCCTAGGGCGGCGTTTAACTTTTTTTATATTAGATCAAATTTAAAAAAGACTCGGAGTACTATATTAAACCGTGTGTAGTATAAAACTCAATATACAAATATAAAATTTTATGAGTATGATCCAACAAATATAAACGTGTGTCTTACGCTTTAGGTAGACCGTAGCAAATTGACTATGACATCCGACCTAATGAATTCATAATAAAGTATATTTTGGAAAGGTTTTTGTAAAAAAAAATATTTGATATAGTATTTACATGTATAAGGAGCAGCAAAATGTATGTTTGCCTAGGTGTGTAAAATCACTTGCGCCGGGTCCTGGAACCCTCAAATTCTCAAGCTGGTCTTGTGTATGAGACTTGTGTATGTACACATAACATATTAACACAAAGAATAACGTTTATCATTTTGTTGTAATTTGGTTCCAAAACAGTTCAATGTTACATAGATATATTTAATATTTTTCCAGCATCACTGATAATTTAAGAATAATATTAATGCAACTTACCGGCTACCATATTAAGAATAACTAATAAATAATAACAATATAAAATATCCAAAACTGACATACTGACTCCGCTCAGAATCGATTTTCGAAAAAGACGATATGATATCATTGAATTCAAATTTAATACCATCCATTGCAGCGACCTTCTAGACGCCTAATCAACAGGAGAGCGACATCATCCACTTATTCGTTTTTTTTTTAAGTTCAATGTGTATGGAAAATTATGATTTAAATGGTAGTGGAAATGTGAGATCTTTCTATGATAAATATTTTTTTGAATGACAGCAAAATAAAAAAAAATGTTAATATAGATAACGTTACTTCGTCTGAATATCCTGTCGTCAAAACTTCAATCGTTCATAAAAAATATAAATGCATTATGCCTACATTATATAAATACCTGCATGGCTGCATGTATGCTAATTTTGATAATATAAGCTTATTAGTTATGAAAAAATAAGGATTAAATGTTTATAATAATTACCTATGAATTATAATAATGTATTGCAGCTGCCACCAAACGTGAACGAACGAGAGTTAAATACTAGAATACTACCAACTACTTTATAAAAACTAGCTGATCCACTTCGTTGCCCGTTGAAAATTCAAAATCTATAACTGAGATTCGCTGGTTATAATACGAGCAATATATTATGATTTGCCTGATTTGCCCGATTAATAACCACTGGCAACCGTTAACAAATAAAAATACCAATTTCCACTAAATAAATTTGTATTTCTCCTATAACCAGTATAGGTATATATAATAATAATACGATTATAATTTAATAATATATTAATATGTATTCAAAAATTATTGATAAAAATAAAATATTAAGATCATGAATTATATAATTACATGAACATTATAAATTATAATACATATTATATATTATACCTAATAATAATTAAACCTACACAATTATAATTTAAAGCTAGGTATCTGTATATAAATATAATATACATAATATATATTATTTATATTATTATAAGCTGTATTGAAAATAAAACAATACTATATTGTTTTAATAATAATAATATAGTATTATTTTGTTGTTACTTTGAAAATAATATTATACATTTGTTCTAAATAAAACAATACTATAGTATTATTATATATAATATATATACATTATTATATTGAAAATAATATTTTCATAATTAGTTAATAATAATATAGTATGATTTTTTTTCGATACTACAATATCATAACATTCATAAATCATAACACATATAATGTTGATAAAATAAAACAATATTATTTTAATTATATTATTTCAGATAAAATGAATTAATAATATTTTATTATTATTATTATTATTATTATGCTTTTGCTATCTGGGATATTCAATACATGACATATTTCTCTATGTTGATCCATTTTTTTGGTGTTGGCCGGGGGCCCCATTTTAACGATTAATTATGTCATATGGATAATTTAATAAGCAAAAGCTTGCTGTAGCTTTTTCAATTCAAAAAAACATTCCAGAACTCAAAAAAATGAATCAAAAAAAAATTTTTTTTTTAAAGGGTTTTTAAAAATTGTTTTTCGTAAAAACCTTCTCCTGGCAATTACGAACAATTAAAAAAAAAATTTGAGCCAAATCGGCCCAGGCGTTCTTAATTGATGAATTGTTATACATTTTTGGCTCCATTTTTATATGTATAGATTGTTTATATGTTCAATATACAACATTTTATTGTTCATGTTATGTACTCTACAGTTTTACTCTTCTAAAAGGTGTTATATTACTTATAATTTATAACTGTTGAGTGATTACCAGAGCTAGGTAGGTCACACATCAGGGATAACGATAGAAATGTGACGGATTTCCGTTCACTCCATGTGTGCCCCACCACTATAAAGCGAGGCGATCTAAAAAAAATCGGAATTAAGCAGCGCGACACCTTATCTGTGGGGTTGTTCGACGATTGACCGTATTGCCAAAAACAGTTGGTTTTTAACAATGTGCTGATGTGATTCCGGCGACTAAAAACATATTTTTTACCGATTCGTGAGGGCCAATCACCCAAAACATTCACATTTCACGCCTACCCAAGGGTGTAATGACGACAGCAACAGCACGTAACGAAGACGGCGGCGCACGGGTACATAATATATATTATATACCGACATCGACGGACACGCAAAACGACGGCGGTCCTTATTTCCCAAAAAACATTACCGGCTGACAGTACACCACTGAGTACCGGTGGCGGAGAACACGACACCGGCGGCGGAGGCGGAGGGGATGGCGCGCTTACGAACCTTAACACTGCCGGAAATTGAATACAGGTCAATGGCCGCTCATTAGCTCTGCGCGTGCTGCACAAATATCATCGGTAGGGAGGTGCCTGTCTCTAAACAAATCATAGATTTACAACCTTACGAAATTCGGAGATATTACTGCGGGCCTGAACACAGAAACCAACTTGGCCAATGCCAACCTGTGAACCATCAAATTACAATCTGATATATGATCATGATCCAACAATTGTACAACGGTAGAGTGAGACACGGCTGAAAGGGCATCGGACGTTGACGGACGGGACGGCAATACTTCCGAAAAACGTAAAACGGAGAGATAGTATATTGGCCCCGGACAGACATCGACGTACGCGAAACTGACCCACCAAGCCGTCGGATGTGCTTTACTAATTTCAAGCGATGGAGCAATGAACCCCGAACCTGTAGAATTTATTTGTGCCAAAAAAGCTTGGGATGCTTCAACAAGGTCACGCATAATGGAATGTAAAGCATGCGAATACTCGTCCCCCCTGTAAAGCTCGAGCAAACAGTTTGATACGGCCAGATCAAAAGACTTGAATTCAGGCCACAGATAACCTAGGTCAGCAATATGAAAGGAATACTGGAGAGCTAGGCTATTGTCGGTACGGACACGTACTCCCGTGTCATGTGTACTTCGAATTTGTGATATCACCATAGTCGCAATTTGGACAACTGATTTGGGGGGGGGGGCTCAATTTATAAAATCAATACAGGCCCGCAGGGCTCCAGCCCCGTGTCCCCTCGCCACTTGTCATAATTTTTTTTTTTTTTATATTAGATAAAAAAGAATATTTACAATCTGTAATATTTATATACATACAATAAGTAAATTTGATAATATAAGAAACAACAACATGAATGGCGTGAGGAGGGAGGCCCACCAGTGTGGATACCCTCTAACTTGGGGGAGAGGTTTTATTTTTTTTTTTTTAATTAGTGCAGGTCGGGAGTCATAATTTTTATAGTAATAATTTATTACAAAAACATTTTTACGTTTGGTACTCAACAGTAAAAACAAAATACTTGATACATTAAATACAACAATATACAACTAAAGTACTCAACAACTCAATGCTAATTAATCATTTATTTGTAATTATCAAAATAAAATAAAATAACATAGTTACGCAGTGTTAAATCTTATAATTGCTAACGGAGATAAATTATCACTGATAATACATAGCGAATTTATTTAATATGTCTTCATTTGTAATACTACCATATCATATCACGGTCGAGCGCTTTACAATATTCAATTACACAAAATTATTTAATCTCGTGAAACGACGGAGACGCTCTTTATCTTTGGCCATGGTAGCGGACATAACACTACGCTTCTATGGAAGACAACAACTGAATAACGAACTGAATCACGACAAGGTAAACAACCGGAATAATAATCAAACTGTTATGTGAAATATCTCACAGCGACCGGCGTGAATAATAAATAATAATACAGAAATATAGACGATATCACTTCAACGGCGGCGCAATTAAAACGTTAGTACCTACAGATTAGTTGATATATCGGTCATATCAACTCCGCGTCCAACACAATTAACTAATTATAATCTGATATATCGACGATATCAAGAGTAAGTAACGCACTAACGTATACGTACTAACTTACAACCAATTACTTATTACTGTAAATTGTAATCTATATAAGTGCTTATTGCTTATAGATGATAGCAACACGGTGCCCGACGCAGTTAACGAAAACGTATTATATATAATATACCTATAGGCTATAACCTATATAGGCTATACAATCGGCGAGCAGCACATATTTAATGAATTTAACTTGGATATAATAATAATAATAACCGTCACCAACGGGGAAGACCGGTCAACTACTATAATACACCTTAAATTTCCAAAATCCGGTGAACACCCAATCACTGTACTCGAATTCAAAATAAAAAGGCTAAAACAAAACTAACAGTTCAAATACACCGCTACCAAACCCCCCTATGAGGTCAAAAAAACTACGCTCTGTTACTAAAAATGTTGCGCCGCGACCTCTCCTACGGGAACGGCGGTTGCCGGTAGCGACTTGCAAGGTGTTGGAATTAAGGTTACCCACTGGTTGGTATCACAATAATACAAACAATTCATAGCGCTATGCGCACACAGTTATAATGAAAATAAATAGAATGACACATGCAATCAATAATAATAATTAATAATAATCAATAGAGGGACGCTCAAAATACAAAATATGTAATAATAATGCATCTAGCACACAAATTCTCTGCCCATAAGAGGGAACTTACAATATATTTAAAAATACAAGACCAACGTTACCACTGACCACGACGACTACGATTGTGACAAGACAGTGGCTGGTTGCAGGAAAATGCAGCTGAACTGGGCCATGCTGGTAATGCGACAGCGACTTGAGACAACGCGCCTATAGTGACAATCAAGTCTAGGACATAAGCGGCACACTCGAAAACGGCGGTATACGTATGCGTAATGTGACGACGAAACTACTATGGTAATCACAGGCACGACACCTCGTCAACTATCGCCCTTTACTATTGAAGGTAAAGCTCAATGGCACACAAAAAAAAAATCGAGCAGCTAGCTCGACCGTTAAAAACAGACGACTTGGACGCCGGAGGCACAGCCTACGGCAGGTGTGCAACGGCGAACAACCCGGCGCTGGACGACAGCGGAGGGGGTAAACCACCTCGCAAAATGCTGCGTCCGATGCGCCGCTAGGAGGAAGTATGACGATACGTCAGTGGCGCGAAAAAGCGTCTGTGTTTGAACAAGTGTTTAATTAGCTTTGATATTAGAGTGAATTGACCTATTAACAAACTATGAAGTAAAAACATGATCTGTGTTTTATCGTTGGTCCTCACGATATTAAATTTTTAAGTGAATTATTAATACTTTATATACTCAAAACCCACTAAAAAATTGAAATATCGTAGAAAACCAACAATAAGGGAACACAGATAATGTTCTTACCTAAAAGTTTGATAATAGGTCAGTTCGCTGCTATATCAAAACTAGCAACACACTACACACTAGGTATTGAAATTAGTGAATGAAAATTGTTTATGGTATGAAAGAAGGAAAGTTTAAAAAGTAGATGGATTAAGAAAGAAAATTTGATACATGTTAATTTTTATTTTTGAATTTGTTTTTTGAATGTCAAAATAAAAATTTATTAAGAGAATACCTATTTAAGAATTGTTACATATTAATAGAGCATACATAGTTAATGTTTAGGGCATACACGAGTAATGTGTGTATTAGTCAAGGTTTTTGATAACATGAAGTCAATATAATAATATTATTATAAATTAATATATTCTCTAGCCCTATATAATATTATCTATTCGATTTTATAGTTCATAGTTATCTCATCTGTGAGGTGAACGACTCTTCAAGCTATATATAAGAGCCATACAAATTATGTAGGCTTCCTTCCACTTATTTTGAGGTTCTTCGACCACTGTTTGTAAAAAATATAGGTACATAAATTTATAATATGTTGTATAAAAAATAAATAAATCTATTAAATCTATTTAAATCGATATTTATATCTTCAGACTTGTAAAGCTTCTTTTAAGCTTTCTTTTTAAAGTCTTTTTAAGCTTCTTAATTCGTGGGTATTGTCGTTTTTAAAAATATTAGGTTCCATAAAAAGAAAGGCTCTAGGGAACGATTAAGAGGACGTGATACCTGCATGTGTTGTCTCCGTCTTACAAGTGCGTAACATAGCAAATTTTACGCTCAGCAGAACACGTGTAGCTCCATTAGTTTAAAAATTAGTGCGAATTGACCTCTTATAAAATCTAAAGGTAAGATTATTATCTAGTCAACCTCATAGGTTTTTTATTATATTTTAATTTTAACGCGAGTTATGAGTATTTTAAGACGTATAAAAAATTTACAATTTTAAAATACTCATAACTCGCGTTAAAATTAAAATATAATAAAAAACCTATGAGGTTGACTAGATAATAATCTTACCTTTAGATTTTATAAGAGGTCAATTCGCACTAATTTTTAAACTAATGGAGCTACACGTGTTCTGCTGAGCGTAAAATTTGCTATGTTACGCACTTGTAAGACGGAGACAACACATGCAGGTATCACGTCCTCTTAAGCAATATATTAAGTAATTATTTAATTACATTTATAAATAATTATATTTTTTGAATGATTATTATTGTTATTGAATTATTTAAATTTAAAAATAATTTTCATAATATTTGTTTTTCCGATTTTTATAACACATTTTTTTTTTTTAATTTAGTTTTGATATCTTCAGATGGTTTATGTTTAATTAACCTAACCTAACCAGTTCTTCACCTCTTATTCGGCTGATTTCCAGTATTTTAACGGTAGACAATTTTTATTTATAAACATAAGGCTTGTCACATTTTCATATGTCAATCTTGCAAGCAGTTTTGTATGGTGCAAAAAATAATAGTCAGAGATCATTATTTTTTATGGTATAGCCATTCACAGTTCATGATTGTCGGTGTTTTGCACACACGTACAACGAATATAGTTAACAGCACTTAGGTATAACAAATTTTAAATTTTAAGATTCTTAGATTCCCATTAGTTTTCAAAAGTGCCAGAAAAACAAAAAAAAATTTAAAAAAACCGGAAATTTGTACGCAAAATCTATTTGGTTTAATTCTAAAAAAAATTACGGCAGATACATGAAATTTTGGCTGAATTTTTATGTGAGCAGTTTCTACACACTAAACCTTTTTGATCTAATATATTTCGACTTATTTTGAGCTGTTTACGGACATTTTCAGTTTCCAATTTTTTTAGGTTATTTTTCTATAAATATTAATCAAATTTTATTTGTAAGGTAAAAAATCTTGAAAATTTAATAGCAGGCTCCATATATGTATATTGTTTCTCAAAGGCAGATGAAAAATATTAAAAATCCGTAGTCACAAATTTTTTTTCTAAGCATTTAAAGTTCAAATTTGGACAAAATACGTAAACATGACGAAAATTTGCCAATTATTTTGAGCTAAAAATTCATAAAAAAATTTTCTAAGATTTTAAAATGTAATACAAGATATAACATAAAATTCTCTACTTTTATCAAAAATAAAATTATTTTAACACATATTATCTAGTCACACATTGTGTTGTCTCATTGCTTGACTATTAGGTACTAATATTATTCTTGTATGCCATATTTTTATTATAAAATATGTTTTTGCCACTAGGCACTTCAACACTTATGTATAGGATACATTTTTTAAGTCAGTATTAAAAAAATAGTTAGCACTTTGTGGAGGTTATACTAATTACCAAGACTGGACATTAATAATAAGTTAAAAAGTTAAGTTAATAAATCATAATTGTAATAATAGTTATTATTTTAAATATTCACAGAATATAATATTATTATATACCCATAATATAAACAGTAATGACGTTATTGGAGTAATTTAATATTCTGTTGGATTGTATCATTGATTAAAGTATGTATACGCACGTACAATAATTAATTTCAATCAATACCTCATACATTTATTTAAAAATTATAAGACATTTATTGAGTTACCATGTTTGTTAGCTTTAGAAAGGTTTTTATATGAAAAAAAAAGTAACTAATTAACTAATTTAAGTAACTTTTATTTTATAACTAACTTGTAAGTTAAAAAAAGGTGGACAAGTGGGTACAACTTTACTGTACAGCATGTCATTGTATTATTTTATTAAATAGATGTGTAAGTGTAATATTTGAATCCAATAAACCTTTGTATACGAAAATGATTCTGAAAATGCATGAAATTTTCAATTTTGACCTTCCAAAAGTACCAACTATAGATTTAATTTTATATCAGAGAAGATGCTGATCTTGAAAACAGGAAGAAAATTGAAAATAATGTTTGCAAAGTTATGTAAGAAATGAAACAGATTTCAGGTGACCGGACGTCAAAACGTACGCCGTGTGTTCATTCATATTATTTTATATGTATTTTACTGTGACCCGGCAAGGGTCCACCGGTTTTTTGACGGCGTGCTCTTCCAAGCCTGGTCGCCGGTCGAAAAATATGCCGGAGCCGGCGACTGACCGGCCGACGAAAAACGTCACTGTCTGTTTGCCACTAAAACTCTATATAAAAAAAACCGGACGGCAGACGCCGCCCGGCAAAATCCGGTCGTCTGTTTGGACTCTAAATATTGTTTATCAAACAAAACCACCTCATTCGCTTTCAGCAGTTGAGCATGGTAGAGTTTTTAAATAATTCATTAACTCTGGCATAGGCGTGCATATGCGACAATGTATAGAATAACTATTATTGTTTTTATGGTTTGTTATTATAGACCATGTGATCATATTATATGATATATATCTATCATATGTCTACTCTAAAACTATGTGGGATTTTGGATTTTGAGGGAAGCGAAGAAGCTAAGACGTATATTTTCAAAAACTTAGATTGTAGACCGTGTCCTATTCCTATATGCGGTAAAAAAAAAGTTTAAAGTCTTAAAATTGTTTTTTAGAATACAATTATTTATTCTTTCTTTTGAATTCAATAAAATAAAATTGTATCTTATCCTAGGTGCGAAATATGTTCTGTGATTTTTTTTAGTTAGGGCCGGAAAGGCTTTTTTTGAATTGCATAACCTGCGAATAAAGTCTGCGCACGCTTATGAACTCTGTCATACATTGACTTAAAGACATATTTTAATCATCTATAAAAATTAAACTCGTTTTTGGCATCATCTTTATTAAGTATAAATCGATTGCACAATCGTTTGATTTCGTTTTCTCCATATCTTATATCTACATTTTCGGCCACTTTGTAACATCTAAAATTATCATATCTCTAATAACTTCTAAATCTTGTTCGTTAACTAAAAGTCTTGATTTTAAAGTATTAAATAAACTATAGTAATAAATTGATTCTTATTAATATTTTACAGCTTATAATTAATAATAAATTAATATTTTCAAGTCTTTTTTTACTTCTTTTTTGTTTAAGTCGGATATTCACAATGCATTAAATATTTACCAAGTTTTTTTATTAAAAAAAACATAAATTTATTTATTTATTTATCTATTTATTTTTGTTTTTTATATGTTTTTATACATTTGAACGCAATTAAAACTCTAATAGTCCGATTAATATCTTGGTATACCTCAATTAATGTTAATGGAAGATTTTGATGTAATTCTTATAATATGGATAGTTCTTAAAAACTCCATGCTTTTTTTAAATTATAGATATAATTCATACCTATATGATCATAAAATAGGTACGTAATAAAAATGTTATTGAAAAAGTATAAAAAAAAAATTTTACGTTACATTGAACTCCTTAGAAAAGATACACCTTATTTAATTGTATATGTAATATATGTATTATATGTAATCTAGTATACACTATATGTAATTGCCGTATATACACCGTACTACGTTATTTTTTTTAGGTATAATCAATATATGAAAACATCGAAAACCAAAAAGTGAGTATACGCCGTATACCCCGTATAGCTAGGTAAGTCCGAATACAACACTGATAAGGATGTTAATTTTTAACTCACAATTTGTTTTCTTTCTCTAACCCACTCGTCAACATAATAAATTTGCATTCAGCACTTCAGCAGAACCAACCTTATAAATTATAGGTTATTATTATGAATTATAATATTAGCTTTATATTAAGAAGACACCAGCATGTATTGTCTCCGTCTGCGTAACATAGCAAATTGTACGTTCAGCAGATCACGTTTAGCTCCGTTAGTTTAAAAATTAGAGTACATTTACCTCTTACAAAATTTAAAAGTGGATTATTATTATTATCTAGCCATCTTATAGGCTTTTTATTATGTTTTGTTTTAAAGCGAGTTATGAGTATTTTAAAGTTGTAAATTGTTTTTATATCTTGATTCTTGAGACAACACATGTGGGTGCTCTTAAAGTGAATTGACCTATCAATCTATCATCAAACTTTTGTTTAGTTTTTCACTTAGATTATATTATATTATAATCGTCATCCACGAGTTCAAATAAATAGTTTTTATATTGCATTTTTTATACTTTGGGTTTCAGGTCATTTTTTAAATGTACAGAACATTTTTATACTTTATTGAAATCCAGGCAATATTATTATTTGTTTTCATTAACACTCGATGTTTAAATTCATAATAGAAATAATATCGTAATTCGATATTGTCATTTTTATAAAAATCCACTGATCTTGTTTCGTTAATATGCTTTAAGATGCCTCATCGAAACACAAGATCTACCTCTCATGTCCCTCATGCCACCACAAACTTTTAATTTTGTTTAACGAACCAATGAGAAGGTTGATGGGGAATGCGAAAGTGAACATTAATTTTTAGTTTGAAAACATTTTTCCTACATTTAATTGTTGTATATATTTAATTATGCATGTATATACTTAATTACTTTTATAATTTACTTTAAACACATAATGTAAAAAAGGGCCTCACCATGACACTATGACGCCATTAATAAATAAATAAATAAATAAATAAATAAATAAATAAATAAATAAATAAATAAATTACAAAAAATAAATTAAACAACTTATAAAACTTTTTTATTTAAAACAACATAAAATCATAAACTTTAAATAAAGATTTGCTACTGGTTTTATAGTGAATAGTACTTACTAAACTTTAGTGAGTACTTATCCAATTCTTGGGTCAACGACATAGTTTTATTATAATGATGCAGACGGATTTGAAATATTTTTGATTAAAAGCACGTCGTTTACAATATTGAAAGTGTTTTTTTTTACCAGGATATCTTTATTAGGGCCAAATATACCTAGCACTTATAATGCTTATATTATATTGTATATAAAAAAAAATTAACTTGTTTTGAGTTTTAGTGTTGACATATTTTTTAAAATTTTTTTTTTAATCTAGAATTTATACAATCTGTACATAACAAAAAGTACAATAAACATAAATGATGTTTTTATAAATTATAGTATACATGTAGGAGCTTGAATATCTTAAGGGAAGAACCAACCAGCGAAGGCACTTCGGCGTGAATTAATTGACATATTTACTTAACAAATCATGAACCATTATTTTTCTTTTTGAAGCTCCACTTTCGAAATTTTATTTAGACATAATAAATAATTATCATATAGGTATATTATTTAATAAATTAAAACGCAATTAGCAAAAAGCCACAGTCACAATAGCCAATGAGAAAAGTAAAATAAAAATAATAACAACTGATAAAATATTAAATAATACCATAGGGCATAGGCCATAGAGTAAAAATAAGTAAATGATATTATTGTTTTTATTATATTAATGTTGATGTAAGAGAAAATGATGTCTTACATACATTCATACGCATTGTTTAAACATAGAACAAATCGAATTTATTACAATACAAAGATATGAACAAATATATATAAAAGTAGATAGTAAATACGTCATACTTAGCTATCACTAATCGAAAAATTAATTATCTATTATTATTGTTGTTTATTTTTGTTATTCAAACATCGATTATATTTATTTTTATTTACATTTTATACATTATTTAGTTTTAGCACAATAGTAAACATACAACAAAATATATATGTATTTATACGGGTATCGACGACTTTATAGTTTATACAGAAGCCCCTAGGGCCTTAATGGAGTATACAAAATACAAATATTACAATTTACAAATACGCATTAATACTGTACAGCCGCTAGGGTGCCAGTCAGTATTATAAAAATTTACTTTTATATAATTATTAATATTATTATTTTTTTATTTCGGGATTGGGGACTGGGGTCACTGAGTATAATATTGATGGGCCTATCGGGAAAATCCCGATTTTCCGATGGGCCTATCCGCCCATGGAAAGTGTATTATTTCAGTATTTACCGTGTGCCATGTGCCCATGTATGAGTTTGAGACAGTGAGACCATAAACCATTATACATGTATAAAGAAGTATAAATGCGTCTAGGGATAACTACTGATGAATGGCTATCGCTAAACACTTAGTCAGTGAGTACTGACTAAGGTAGAAACTATAATCCAACTATCCAAAGTTGTTTACTTGTATCATAAATTATGATTTATAATTAATATTGTTCCACGACACTACCTATCAGTATTAGTTACCGCCGTATTATCATTTACGATTTCGCGCCATCGAAATGTAGAAATTCTTTTATCTCGATGATTCACGCCTTGTAAACATTGTAAACTCAAACCAAGATAATAATATAGTTCATCATTTTATTATATTTTCAGTTGTTATTATTTTCGTGATAATTGATAATAAATGTCACGCTATTGATTTAACCCAAGTTTATGTGTATAACCTTTGAAAATTAAAAAAAATTAAGGATTCCCACCGGCTCTCGATCATTAAAATCGATTTTCTCCGTTTCTTCGTTTTAGCACCATTTCAACAATTCACTAGTGTGTTTTGCATTTATCGTGTACATTCAGAATATAACAGGTATGTATTATAAGTATATTGCTTAAAACAATATAAACAGTAAAATATTCCCAGTACTACATGTTATGTTTTAATTTCAATACCTATCAATATTCTTGAAACTCAAAAGGTACAAGTGCAAGTTTTAAATCTTAAATAATAAATTATATTCTACACTAGTGGTTGACAACCGTATATTTCATACAGCACAGCTTTAAAATTAACTTAAAGATAAAAATCAATTTATTCCTGATATTAAATATTTTAAAATAATGTTACAACTTTTATGTCATTGTATTAACAGTTTTATATTGAGTTGTTGAAACTAAGGTTTATAGCCATAACCAACATTTTTTTGCATAACAAGCTTCAAATGATGATAACAGTGGTCAACGATAAGCATGCTCTAATAGAATATTGTACTGTGTACTTTTATATGTATTCCCAAAAAAGTCTTCTTTCATCTTTCAATGTATTAGGCAAACATTTAAAATATTTTAAAATCACTATACATTTTTTGGAGGTTTTTTAGAGTTCTTCAATGTTCTGCTCGGTTTTTAAAATGTAATTATGGCCATCCTAGTTGACATAGATAGTAAACTAACTTTTTCATGCAAATTAAATTAAAAACCCATACTGTGTACTTAGAGTTGGCATACGTAATGTTGACGTGTAAATTTAAAAAAATAGAGAATAATATGCGATAACAAAACTCACAGTAGGCATTTTTCAAACAATTGTAATTTCTACACTTTCATTCATTTTATTGTAATCTGTATTCTAAAATGTATTATTTATTATTTAAACATTTTTTAAATAAGGTTACAGTTTTTATAGTTGTCCAGCTTGCCAAACTTTTTAATTCTTTCATTTAGACCAGCGTTTCCCAAACTTTTTCTCTGCCGGACCCCCTTAGAGAAAATAAAAAAGATCGCGGACCCCTAAATAAAAATTTAAATTAAAGCAATAATAAATAATAATACTAAATTGTTTGCTTTATTTTTAAAATTAAATACACATATGTTTATAATGAAAAATTGAATTAATAAAAAAAAATGGATAAATAGATATATTATTTTTATAATAAATAATTAATGCGTTTAATGTGATGGATGGTGTTGTTTCTTTAATACTAAATCTGGTATTTTAGGATCTATATTAGAAAGTTGAATACGTAAATCTGATTCTATATTTAATCGATTTCTATATTTATTTTTAGTGTACACATAAGCTGAAAATCCTTTTTCACAGAGATAAGTTGTTGAAAAAAGCATCAATGGCCTTAGTGCTGAGTCCGATATTTCTGGATAGTCTTGTCTTATACTCAACCAAAAAGAAGACAAAGAAGATTCTTTGAAAACCCTTTTTAAATTAGAATTACTGGATATTTCGATTAATTGATTATCTTGTGTTGTTGTTAAACCAGTTATATCAGGGACATCTGCATTAAAAGGGTCTACTACCCAATTTTTATTTTTGTCAGGAACTGGAAAATATTTTCGAAATGAATGTTTCAAAATTTGGAGGTGTTCAATAATTATATCTTTTGTGTCCTGAGGAAAAACTTCATCGGATGATTCTATAAATGCATAAAGAGTTGGAAAGTGGTTAAAATTGTTTTGAAGGGCACGTTTTCTCCATAGCTTCAATGTTATCCTCCGTGTGAAAAATATTGTCTTCTTTCCCTTGTAAACTAATATTTAATGAGTTCAGAGAATTAAAAATATCAGCCAAATAGGCCACTGTACAGAGCCATTCAAAATTATTGAAAAGATTTGCATATTTAGTAACTAATCTTAATTGCTTTTCAACGATAACTATTTCAACAATGTATTTATTATCAACAGTATTTCCCATGTAATACGAATATTGCATCATTATTTTCGTTTTATGGATAGGTATACTTTGTAAATTTTTAATTTACGTTCGCGGACCCCCTCCGGTATACGTGCGGACCCCTAGGGGTCCGCGGACCACAGTTTGGGAAACGCTGATTTAGACTAATAAGTGTTAAAAAATGTTGTGTACCACTTGTTCTACACTATAGGTTATATAAAACCAAAGCAGTAAATGATTATATACAATAATTGTCAAATGGCTAAATTTCAAACCAGCTGTTCATGAAGATTTTTACAAGCAATTATTTAATACACCTACTTTATTTAATTGATACTTAATGGTGTTGTAGTCACTTTTCTTAAGTTATTTATTTTGAATAATAATATTTATATGAAGTTATCATTTGTATAATAGAGATGGGTGATAATAATTCTAGCCCTACTACTACAAAAGTTGATCGGCTTAAAAGTTTCCATCCTGACTGCGACGAATTAAAACAAAAGTATGATCAATGTTTTAATGTATGGTTTACTGAACATTATATGAATGGACATTATAACAACGAAGGATGCAATAAAGTGTTTGAGTTGTATACAGACTGTGTGAAAGTAAGTTTACATAATATACAAACTAACATATTTTTATTTCAATTAATTAATGTCCATCATTATTTCTAATAGCGTGGTATGAAAGAATACGGACTGCAATACGAACAAACAACTACTTTACATTTGGGAACAAACAAAGAAAAAACTGCATTCACGGATACAGAAAAGCCAAAATAGAATAATGAATAACGAGAAAAAGATAGCAATGAACAATCTAGCGGAAAAAGTATAATGATTTTTATTTATTTTTATTTATTGATTGATTTAAATATTATTATGTAACTGAAAATAAAACTAAATATAATTTACAATGAATAATAAATATTAAACTTTGAGTAACTTGTTGTTAGCGCCCCATTACCGCACCATATAAAATTTACCAACCCTCAAGAGGGTTAATAGTCTGTTGTACTCTTATAATTTTTTATACACTGTTAAAAACTTAAAAGTAAATAGTAACAAAAAATTCTTTACAATTAATAGGCTGTAGCATAATATTTAATAATTTGATTAATATCTCATAATTGCATGTAAAAATAATAAGACAGTTTTATAAAGATCCATAAATGTAACACATTTTATTTGTTTTAACGACAAATTTTTGTTGTTCAATTTGAATTCAAGTATTAAATATTGTCTTAAATAAATCATTAAAATTAATTTTTAACAATATTTTATATTAAGTAAATAATGTTTATATTAGATTGGTACCCACTTTAAATTATATTTACCTACAATATAACCAAATATTGTTTAACTCATATCTTTAGACAAGCTGTAGAATCTGACTGCGCTGGGAGGGGGGGGATGAGTAAATACAAAATACACCACTATACTCTGCTACTCATATTGTGTATCTATGAAAGTTCTTACTCATTGATTAAAAATATTGGTTGATTTTAAATAGTTTTTTTAGCTATTATATTTTCATCATAATTATATTTTTTAGTAATATAAAAAAATATTTAACATAATAAATTAAGTTTAATACTGATTAAAATGTATTGTTACTATAGAAGGATTTGCATGCACTGAATAACTCATTAGATATAGAATTGGAAAAGCTGAAAATGAAAAAAAAAGAAAAAGATGAAATTATGAATGCATTACATCAATACAATGACATTAAAGATGCTACTCAAGAAGTTTTGGGAAGACTGGCTATTCTAGAAGGAGTAACTGTAGCAGAAATGCATCGAAAATATAATTTACTTGAATCCGATTGAAGATTACTATTATAATTAATTACATTTTTATCAATTTTTATATTTAATAAATATTACTTTCATTATGGTACTTAACTATAAAATGTGATTAATTTGTTTTAAATTTGCTCAATTATTTTTAAACAAGGTATATGTATATATTCATTTAATTGTATTTATTATGTATTAATCATAGATATATGGATACTGTAACTATTCACTTTAAGTTGAATTAATTGAGTTTATATTATGTTTTTGATTAAATCTACAAGAAAAATTCTATAAAAATTGTAATCAAGTAAAAAAAAAAAATGCTTTGTCTAACAGCAATGCTCAAAACATTTGTAGGCATTTGTACTCTTTATGAATGTAACTAAATACACCTTTTTCAGTGAAATATTAATGCTATTTAAGTTGTATAGTTCAAAAGACTTGAATTGTAAAATATATAGAAATTTAACTATGGTCAATGCATTTATTGAGAATACATTGAAGTTTCAAATTGTACTTAAGCAATTCTAGCTATTTAGAAATCATTTAAATATTATGTTCAGAATATGTTTACAACTTGAAATGTAAAATTATTTTACATTTAGTATCTTTTGGTTATTTAATATTATAGTAAGGAGTTTTAACTGTTTAAAGTCAAGTCTTCCATAAACATATTCAAATCGCTTTTCTAATTTTAATTTGTGTAATCAAAAGTATCTTATTTATTATTATTTTACAGACGTTTAGTTATTAAATATTAAGCTTAATTCGCATTACACAAAATTCTTAGTAATCTAAATATTTAAATTATAATTCTAAACTATGATAATTAATGTACATTTGGAGCCTTAGTTTTAATGTAAACAAATATATATTATTATTGTTTTAGTACAATATAGTAAATTAATTAAAGCAATATTTTCATTCAAATTTTTTTTTTTGAAAATATTAGCAATTTAATAATATCATTAACATTTTATATAGCTAAATCTTTAGTTCTCCTCTACTACTTCTTCAGACTGAGTTTCATTGTCTTGATGTTCGCAACTAGGCCAATTAATAATATGGGACAATAGACAAAACTTTTTCCACAAATTTCTAGGAATATATTATCCAAATATTCTTAGTTTAGTTTAATATGATGTTTCTAAGCATCAACATTTTGTCTTTTTAGTAGTTATTAAAAACCTTTTTATAAAATATTTACTATAGTTGAGTTCAATTATAAGTTATGATTATATCTATACAAATAATCTTCATCAGATTTGTCACCACCTTTATTTGATGTTCAAATCCTAATTTTTCTGTTAAACTAAATAATATTAAATATAAAAAAGGCAGGCAAGTGAGTACCACTCTGATGAACGTAGTTGTTGAGCCTGTTGTTGTAATGGATGTGTTATATTTGAATTCAACAATAAATCATAATCATTACATACAAAAAAACAATTTTGAGCTGAGACGCTAAGATTTTAGCATACTTGTATAAATAATCAAATTTAACAATAAAAAAAAAAAATGTTAATACCTCATGGCTATTAATAGTATAACTTTCCAGTAAACTTTTTTTTTGAAGGTAGAACATTTTTTGGATAATCATCCAACGGAAAGAATTTTTTTTATGAATTTCTAATTGAAAAAAAATTTGAATATTGTAGAGATATTTTGTTAAAATTCATTTAAAAAATAATTTTTTCAATGTATCTTTAATATTTTTAAATTTTAACAAAATATATTCAGTGATAAGTAAAAAAAAAAAATAATTTATTCATTTATTATTGCATTTACGAAGTAATAAGCATTAATTATTGAATGGAATTACAGTGTTCCCAAATGTCCAAAGCATTGCTTAAAATTCCAGTCAATCAAATTCATCTGCTCAATACTAAATTCAATCATTTTAATTTATAAAACAAAAGTTAAAAGTAGAATGGTCATTCAGTCATAAAGGTATTAATAAAGTTAAAAATAAACTTGTAAAAACATGATTATTTATATTTTGAAGTCGTTTAAAGTCAGTGTTAAAATATTTCCTAATTTTCATTAAAAAAAAAAAATTGTATAGCCATAGAACTTATAAGTAATATAATATTAATATTATTAAAACATTGTTAATTAATCAAAAGGTACCTACATAGTATTACATTATCCTTTTAAAACTTGGAATATAAAAACTACTGAGTGTTAAGCTGTTACCTACTCAGCACCCCTTGGAAAACAGTTATAGCGCCGTACCTGAGTGTGTAAAATAACACTTGCATAATTTAAGAATTAAATAATCATAAAAAATAATGTAAAATCATAGATATGAGATAATGTTGTCATGTTAAAGTTTGATTATAGGTCAATTCTTTCTAGGGTTTATACTTTATTAATAAGGTTATTGCCCGAAATTGGAATTACTTAACACAGATTTGTCATATAGTAAATCGCTAAGACGGACACACAACACATATGGGTGTGGCATCCTCTTATGAGTTATTTTCCGAGAGCTTTTTTTTTCGCTGTTCATCTATTAGATTTAGACGTTTACGATTACACGAAACGGCGCCTGGGCAACCCAACGTACGCACAGCCGAAAATTTGCGTCAGTAGCTGTTAACGTCTATCATATTGTTATCAATGGTTGTTGACCCTGTTCATTAGATAACCAATTTACATCGATAGTAGATAACCGCTGGTAGGACGCGACACACTGTGCGCACGTTTTTGTCGGCGATATAATTTTGACAACTTACTCACGACTTGCCGACCTCGTGATATTCCAATACGATCCTCGGCGATTTATTATCGACAGACGTGTAATCGTCGACCGCTATTGTTTCGTCAGTCAACCTAGTTGCAGCACAACATCAACGTGATTCCGGCCGTAAAACCTTTCGCATATCTGTTTGGAAAACGAATAGCGTTTGTTGTTTTTCGTTATTTTCGCATTTGGTCTCACCGCCAACTTTTAAGCACCTCGATCAGCCCAGCGCTTACAATGGTATTACAGTACACAAGCACTGGTGCGTTGGATTTATATGAACACAACACCTCGTCGACGAGTGTGATTCAGATTGACAATGTTAAATTTGTGTAATGTTATAATGTATCTTTATTTTTTCAGCCGTTGACCCACCTGTAACATTGCTAAGAGGTGTAGACAGCTATGAAAGTAAGTCCTTAGTTAATTTGTAGTTTGATCACATCTCTAAGTTGAATTTATAAAATTAACATTCATTTGTTTCAACAATGAATCAAATATGTAAATAGATAGTTACTAAATGCACATATTAGTCAGATACCTATTCGTCTAAAATAATGACTTAAGACCTGTGTTGGGTGCAACATTTAAAAAAAAACAAATGGATATTGTTGAATTTATACATAACATAAGTTGTTACTTTAATTTTTTTTAATTATGTGTAGGTACTTCAAATCAACGTTGTTATGACCTATAACTGTAGAGTTCAGAACTTAAAGCATCATAATCATAATCATAATTTTATTATAGATGATAATAAATGCATAAAAATGTTTTCTTTTATCAACATACCATTTTTTTCTCTTATTAATATATTTTTATTACGTTATTTAAAAGTAAAAATCTTTTTTATTTAAAATATAAATATATAACACTACATTTAAAAAAAGTTCAAGCAAATTAAATTCTAATATACTCCTATATAATATTATTGTTAGTGTACTGTTTAAACCAATTTTAATTCATAACTTCTGAATTGTATTATGAGTGATAAGAATTTTTAGAATAATTTATACAAAATATTATTGCTGAAGTATAAATAAAAACATTATTATAGAATACATAATGTTATACTTTAATGGTCAATTTAGGTACTTGTTTGTTTTTGCCTTGCCACTGCTCGCTATACAATTTATCACCTTACCCCATGGTTAGATGTACTATTCTATTAGTTATAAAGGTACCGCTTGAAAACTTTAAAAAGAAAAAAAAGAACTTCAAATATTTTATTTTCACTTATTTTTAATAGTCTTTACTCATTTTTCATAAATAGATCATGTTCTAAACTACCCTTAAAGTAAAGTAGATGTATAGAGAAATATCAATCATGAATACCTAGATGTTAGTTTGAGTAAACACTTCTGACGCCTGAAGGCTAGGTGACAAATTATATGCGCTCAGTGGCGGGGGGATAACAAACAAATGCTGTGAATTGGAACAATTTATTTAACATACATATATACCAAAGTAGCAAGTAAAAAAATATATTTATTATTTTTGTTTCTAAACTATTAGTGTCAAGTTATGTAGGATAATTTAGTTATAATTAACAATAATCAGCAAGTATTAAACCCACTTTGTTATTATTTTATTACTTTTAAAAGCATAACCTGACTTACAATGCTTAAATTTGGGAAAAAAAACTATGTAAAAAGTGCTAAAAAAATGTTCAAACCTGAATATTTAAATGTCTTATTGATTAGAAATTAGAATATATTTAGAAGGGGTTTGCATATATATATTTTTTAACTTTACTCCTCAGTTCAAGTACATAGGTATGTTGCTATCTAATCTTTTAAATTATTTTACCAATTAGAAAAAATTGTAGTAGAGTAGTTCAAGATAAAAAAAAAACAATGTATCTATATCATATTTTATTTATTTTTGAACACCAACTTTGCATACACTTGTCAGTTGTCACCTCTGAATGCAACAATTAACTACAAACACCATTACCTATCTGTATTTTTCCACTTTAAATGTTGGTAATTTCAGCTGGGTAGTAATTTTAGTAGGTATACAATTTAGCAATAATTTGAATTAAATTATTATTAAATTTAAAAAAATGGTGTGTATTTATTTTATTATTAAAAATATTTTTTAAATTTAATATTTCCTTTTCTTTCAGATGATGAACTGATTGAAAATATGTTACCCGAAGATGTGTGGTTTCATGTGGATAGCCTCTCATCAGCACATGTGTATCTGAGGTTAAAAGAGGTATTATTTATAGTTCAATTATTTTGTTAAATTAACAATGATGTTAATTAATTTTGTTTTATATTTAAATGTGTTCATGTTCAATTTGTCTACAGGGACAAACAATTGATGATATACCTAAACCATTGTTAGAAGATGCATGCCAATTAGTTAAAGCAAACAGTATTCAAGGATGCAAATTAGCTGAAGTTAAGGTAGTCTACACAATGTGGTCAAATCTTAAAAAGTTACCAGGCATGAAACCTGGAGAAGTGTCGTTTCTGAATCCTAGTAGTGTATGTTTGTATTATCTTTTATATATTTTATGGTCAAAGTGTAAAATTGAATCATTTTAAACAATGTGTAATCTATTTATATTATAAAATAGAAAAAATTAACTTAGTATATATATATATATATAACTTAGTACTCTTATTCTTAAACACTAAGGTACAAGAAGCAATTTTTTTACTTAAATTCTGTATTTGTTGAACTTGAATCTTGATAAACATATTCAATTTTAAATTAAGAAAATAAGAAGATACTAAATCTGCATTCATTGTCTCCATCTTACAAACACATTACCATTACGAATTGTAATAATTGTAATTCTGAATAATCTTTTCATAATTTCTCTGGAACCATCCTATGTATAATATTAGAGTGAATTGACCTGTTATACAATTTAGAAGTAGGAATATTATCTAGTGAATCTTTTAAGTTTTGTTTTATATTTTAATTTAATGGGAATTAAAAGCATTTTAAAATGTATGAACAATTTAAAATTTTAAAATTTCCATAGTTTGTTTTTAAATGAAATATAAAAAAACATGAAATTCATCAGATAATTATTTTACTTCTAAATTTGTTAATAGTTTAATTCACCTTGATACTGAACCAAACAGAGTTTATATGGATTACTCTATGATTCACTATGCTATGTTTTTGTAAGACGTAGACCACACACGAGGGTGTAGCATCCTCCTAGTAATTCCAATAATCAAAGTTAACATAAATTCCCAGTTAATGGTTATTTAAATGTAATATATGGATTTCCCTTTTTGATAACCAGTAATATCTTGGAAGTTTTTTGGTTTCTAATTTATAAACATCAATACTTCCTTTACAAGGTATTTCATAATATTTCTTTCTGGTTAGAAATTCACTGTATTTACTTGAATCACACTGTAAAAGGCTAGCAAAATATAATACTGATACAGAATAAGCCTGGAATAATACCAAATGTTGATACTATGTATATGCTTATCGATACAACATGTATTACTTTTATCTGCAGAGGATATTTTTCTTTGAGTTAATAACACTTTACATAAAACATATTTGTCATTTTCTAAAATATCTAGTTGAAGTATAAAATACACACTTTTCTTGAAGGTTTTTAGCATTTTATAAAATAGGTTATCTGTATGCACTAAACTGCCAGTACACTTTGACTGTAACATATATATGTATGTACAATATGTTTTTGGATTTACACAAATAATTCAAAACAATCTTAACTTTTTGTATCCTATAGGTGATAAAGGTTAATGTGAAAAAAGAGAAGACCATTGTTAATAGATTACAAAAGACCGAAAAAAGTATAGTAATTGATTACGAGAGTGCAAGAGCTGACAGGGAACGAAGAGAAATTGAGAAGAAGAAAGCAGCAAGAAAAATTAATTTAGAAAACAAAAAAGAAGAAGAGCGAAGGAATCGCGAAGCTGCCGAACTAAAGTGATTATGAATAATAGTTGTGTGAATTGGGGTAGTTTTAAATATATTATACAAAATGCATAATGAAAATTGAATATTATTCGTATTATATTTTTTTTTGTATTGTGTCTGTACTTAAAATTAATTTAATATGCCCGTTTAAAAACTATAATTCGCTAGAAATTAAATTTTTGTTGAATAAATACTTACAATTGTCTTATAACTTTTAGTAGGGTAATTGTAAATGAGTAAATGTATCCCTATTGAATAGCATGGCATTTGTATCTCCGGCAATATAACATAAAATTGCAATTTCTGATAATTTTAATAGTTATAAGTGTAAATTACATGCATATTTACAATTGCATCAATTCACTAGAACTACTGGAAAATTTTTAAATAATATTACTCTTTTTTTAATCAGCTCATTTGCTAAGTTTACTAACTACAAACCATAAACATAAACAGTATCCAATTAAAAAAATATTTTAACTGTACAAATTATAAAAAAATAATTTTTACAATCACCTCAAGTGTAAATTTATTAGCCGAAAATGTAAACACTTTTGAGTGATGTTATTTAGATGAACACATCAATTTAAAAATTGTATTTTAAATACTATAAAGACAAAACACAGTTAAACTATGCTTATATTTTTTATCTTTAAAATCGATTTTTGTTTTTTACTCTGATTTGACAATCATAAGACTATTAGTTATTTTGATAGATGAAATATTTTATTACATAATCTCAATTTTTCGTTTTTTATACCGATCCATGATTTTAGTTTTTACTTTCATACTATTGTAATAAATATATCAAAAATTATAACTTTATTTTATATAGTAATATTTTTGATTTCCCCAATTCACAATAATTACCCCACCTCACCCTACTTCATTAAAATATGATTCAATTAATATTTCTTTTATTTTTTAATAATTTTCAGGTCTTACTCATCTCTAATGAAAACGGAAAATATGACAGCCAACACTGATTACTCCGGCTATGATTCAGATAGTTTTATGTGAACATAAAAAAAAATTACAAAATAAGTACTTATACAAATTCAGCGAGCTTATCATTATATTATTATTTGTAGTTACTTGATTACACTTGTGTAAAAAAATATTTTCTGTCTGATGTATTTTTCTAAAAAAATTGAGCTTAATTAATTTTTAATTGTATTAAAAATGTTTGATAAAATAAGTGAAAAAATAAATAAAAAATATGAAATAAGATAATCTTCTACACTTCAAAATACCAATACATTTGTACTATTACTTAATTTTAGTAAATTAATTATTAAAAATACTTTAAAATATTATATACTTCCAACAAACTAATAATTTTTGTTTTAAAGTCTATGTAATATGTGTATACCTAGGGTAAACCAGGATATAAAATATTGAGAAAGGTTGGACCCTTAATCTATACTTGCAATAGCCAAGGGTCAGATAGTTATAAGGATCTTCGGTCAATAGCTTCAATATTGTGGCTTGTAGTTTATTATCTGTTTAATATTTTGTCAAAATTGTACTTGCTAAATTTTACAATAAGATTAGTATTACCTCATCTGGTGTTCTTTGATAATTGTTATTACAGTATCTACTTTCTTCCTTCTTTTTTTTTTCTGTAAAATATTAACTAACAACAAAACTTAATATATTTTCTACAAATATGTTATTCATATCTATACAATTTATCAATTTATCAATCAAATACATTGCATATTTTTTCAAAATCTTAGTGTAATACAATAATAATATATACAATTTATATTTTACTCACATAAGCATAAACTATTGATTATTCTGTGTCATACATACTATTCACCAAGAAATTTATTTTAAAATTAAATTGAGTATGTTAATTGAAATTTCATCTAAAATAGGTACATAAAATTTGTTAAATATAATATTTTTTTTTATTTTTTTATTTTTAAAATAAATTTACAATCTGTACCTTGGCACAATAAGTAAATGCGATAAAGGAATAACATAATAAAGTATTAAACATATCTAATCTAATCTATTAACAAAGAAAAAAAAAAATAGTACAATAAGTTAAAATATACATGAATCATTTGTGGAAAGCAGCCACCCATTAGAGACACTTTCATTTGGGAATATAATATAATACTTTTTTCTATTTATGTGTATATTATGTACATTATTTTATATTGAAAGATAAGTAAACAGATGAACCACCATACAATAAGATAACAAAATCATATTATATAAATGTAAAATTATTAAATACAAATTTGCACTTTGAATTTAAAAGAATTTAATTAATATGTATGTTTATTAATGTAAATTTAATATCATACGTTATTGTTTTATAAACATCATCTAAAATGTTGATGTATTCTTACATATAAGGTGAAAATAATTATTTACTGTTGTTTTCATTTTATCTTTGGTATGACAATATAAACTAGGTGTTTAAGTAAAGATCAACAATAAATATTTTATTCTGTTTAAACTGACAATGCAAATACTTTATTTTATTTATATTTTATCCACCTATCTTTTCTCTTTACAGTATGCACTACTTATCTATAAAATCGGTTTTGAACTGAATTAAAAAGATACCTGTAAAGTAACCTGATAAAAGTCCTGTTAAAGTGGTATAAACCATTGAAAGATATGCTGAGGGGGTAATTGGTCTAAATTTTTGTAGCTAGGATATTTAGTAAGCAATAACTATTGAGTGATGAAAATTAAAAGTATGCCTAAGCATTGTAATTTTTTATGTATTATGTGAATATTCTTATTTTATTACATTTAAATTGTATTTGTAATTAATAATAAATTATACTAATAATACTTCTAGTTCCAAAATCAGTAATTTCATTAAAGGCATAACCATGTATATAGGTATACTGGATGATTTTTTAGGCATTCTCACCCCTGTGTTTCTCTTTAATAGTACATTTATTGAAATTCTGATTTTTAGAATTTTTAAGTATTTCTAAACTTAAGACTATACTATGTTCAAATTTCTGATTTTTCTTGTACTACATAAAGAGTGTCCTGTCGAGATACAAACTTCTATTTCTCATATGAGCACCTTTTTTTACTGAAAATTATTTACTTGAAAATGTTTGTGTATCGAAATCGAAATTCTAATGAGTTGTTTCTGAGCTATTAAAATGATTATGCTACATATTATAATAATCTTTAAAAATGATCTTACAGAAATAAAACTATATGTAAAATTAGATGTAGTATTTATTACACTTGAATCATTTTTACAAACTATTTATATACCTAGCAATTACTAGCTTTTCCAAATTGTCCAAGTCCTCTACATACTAAATCCATTACCAGACATATTATCCTTAGTACACAAAATTATATAACTCAAAACCTTCTTACTTAAATTTTGATTTAAGTACAACTAAGTTCTCAAAAAAAATATTTGCTTCATAATTGATAATGAAAAAGGGGGGACGAGTTCCTATTTAAAAAACAAAGGTTTCACAAGATCATCCTTAAGTGGCACAAACAAATCTCAGGAACTCAAAAATATGGTCTGCAAGTATTTTTAAATTTCCAAAAATTACAATTTGAGTATATGCTTAATATAAGCTTAAAAATAGGGTGAGCATGCTTAAAAGAAAGCCTTACATTTTTTCTACATTTTAAACAAATTATTTCTATTTTCCTAATATTGATCATGTTTAATGTATGACATAACAACATATTGTAGTCATAAGGTAATAGCTATTCTGTTAAAACAAAACAATTATTCAATTAAGCTACATTTCAATTGTACATACTATGTAGTTATTATTGAGTATAGCAAATGTATTCAAATTGTGTGCCACGGTTAAAATCGGTATTGTAAATGTTTGTTAAGGAAGCCTTGCTACAAAAGAGTAATAAATAATGATGAAGATTAATATATTATTTTGTAATAAATGTAAAACTTTTAATTTCAGTTTTCTACGCAAAGTTATTATTAAATTTGTAGTCTCGATGTAATTGAAGTATTTATAATTAAATATTAAAATATTTTCTTTTTGTTATGGAAAAAGTATTTAGTATTGTGTAGTATTGTGTTTTAACTCAATAAATTATAGTTTTGACAACAATAAATAACTTTATGGCAAATACGAATGATTTTACTGAATCAAATCTAAAAGTATGGGGATTTGAACAGTCAGATTAACAGTTTAAGGGTAGGTGGACAGTAGATACTACTTATGAATTATGATATTATTATACGCATAGAGAACTTTGTAGGTATGTTTTAATTTGTCATAATAGTACAATATTTGATATAAATTATAATCTTATTAATTACTTACCCAATTTTTTTTAATTTATGAATTAATTGAGTAAATAGTTTTCCTTACTTTAATTGAGCATATGACTTCTAAATTATTACCAAAACTAGGAAAACATTTATTGATTTTCTGCATATGAAAATTTTAGATGAATATTTTTAGAAAATATTGTAAATATTGTTGAAATTGTAAATTAACTAAACGGACATGAGCAACCGAATATTAGCAGAAAAATATATTCAAATGGATGTAAGAGAAAATGCAAGGAAAACCTACACAGGTACTTAGCCAAGTAAGATATTACGAATAGAAATTTCTAAAAATTTATCACAAATCATTACTCTATGATATATCATTAGTTCGAAGAAATATTTAAACGCCAGAAAAAAAATGGTGCCTCCATTACCAAAAATAATGGAAGAATTGCATAAGACTATAAGCAATTTAGATTTAAAAACTGATGTCAATGAGCAGCTTATATAAATCAATGATCGAAACTGTTATACAATAATATTTTCATGTGACACAAATCCAAATGTTACGTGAAAGATGATGATAATTTTGCCTTTAAAATTGTTAAAACTGTAAAACGTAACTACTGTCTACTATGTAATTGCTCTAAATTTAAAAAAAAGCATATTTGCTTAAAAACTATAAGATGATGATTACATTAACATATTATATATTAGTTGAATTAATGGTTTTCTAAGCCACTGTGCAAATAACATACATATATTTTTTTTGGCGCAAATTACATACGCCCAGCTTAGGGCGATCAGACGTCCCGTTTAAAACTGGATTGGATTGTCCCTTTTTTTTACCATAATGTCTCGTTGTCCCGACCGGAGATACATGATTGTGAACGGTACTTATCAGGGTGACTTTTTTAATAGTACGGTTGCGAACGTCTGTATTTCAACAAAAGACCTCCGAAAATGACACGAGTTGCCAAGTTTATAAAATATAATACTTTGATAATCTGGGAATGTGGGAATTCTGCGTGTATTAATTATTGAAGTATGTTACAAAATACAAGTAATTTCTGTTATATTTCTGACAGTAATTTCATCAATAAACAAAGGTCCAAAAAAGATTTAGATAGAATTTAACTAACTGTTCAGAGATATAATGATTATTGATTATAAAAATCACCAAAACGTACTACAATATTTCAAAGAGTTTGATGTCATTATAGAGGGAAACAATTATAAATTCAAAGGTTTATATTGACCAATGAGAGCTGATTTTTTGCTTTTTTTGATTTTTAATATCCAACTTTTTCAAGCACTTATGTAATTGCATTAATACTGTGAACTTTTAATGAATGTGTACAGTAAGCACTTCATTTATTGAGCACTTCAGTTTTTGATTTTTAACTTATTTTATAAACTTAATATTGTGGACTATAGAAATACGACGCCAATGTCATTATAAATCTATTATCACTTATCATCATTTGGGTTTGTATTATTATTAACAATATTATGTAGTCCATGATTTATGAATTACCTTACGTAATTACGTATATAATATATCTTACACCGTGCTGTAGTCTATGCTCGCTAGACATACGCACGATAAGTAGATCATATACAATTGATAATCGTTGTATTTAAACTGCGTCGCACAACTTGACAACGTATTTCACCGAATTTCGACTGGAATCGTGTAATTTTTTGGGTACAAAATAATAATTTTTGTCATACAGAGATCGTCCGTAATTGTGTTGCAAAATGGGTTCACCCGTCCCGAAAAACTTCAAAATTATCGCTTTTTATCCAGTTTGTAGAAGAGGGTCGCTTATTAATTTTTCTATATTGTTACATTGTACCTTTAAAAGAGATCAATGTATATAAAGTATAATATATGCCATTTTTATAACCAAAGTCATAAATAACAGATAGCAATTTTTGTCGAGGGCCGCGGATGCCGAAGAACAATTAAATTAGCGATAAGCTGATAAGCATGACATAATATGTTTTATGGCATATGACCAGCACCACGATCTACGGAACTAAAATAATATGTATACTCATTACTCACACGTATTTTACACTCTACAGTTGTGTGCTTATGTGTGAATGTATACAGTTCAGCCTAAGTTGTATGCCTAAGTTCAGCTAAATAAACTAAATCCTTTGTAGGCGTTGACACTTAAACTGCTCCTCAACACGCTTAAGCATGAAAGTGCTCTGCAGCATACATTTTCAATATGTTGATGGGGACTGAGAGTAGGAGTAAAGATAACCCTTAACACACGGACTGAACCGTTAAGAGGCGAAATAGAATGACATTCATTGACGTTGAATGACATACCTTAAGTATCAGCCCAGGGTACAAGTATTTTTAAGTCACTCTGGAGGAGATGATAATAATTTATTGATTGAATAAAGGAACGTAGAAATAGTCACGAGAATATGCTTAAAGATGAGATTCTTGTAGTACCAGGTTAGCACTATAAATGAAGAGGAAGATACGTAAGGGGGATGAGTGACCACCTTGACCAGTCTAAACGTACTTATTTGCTTAATTTTACAGCACTAAATGACAAAAACTTGAAATACGGAATTGTGGTTCTTATGTGCTTAGAAATGTTTTGTTTCGTTGGGTTAGGTTAGGTTAAGTTATTTGACACCCAAAAAACTCATTGAGATATTCGAATAAGAATAATAAGGTGATTAGGTACTGATTAAGTGATGTATGAAATATAAATACTTATTATTTTGTGGTCCTCCTTAATTTCTTCTAGATTACCTATTGGCTATTCATAATTTTAGGGATTATGAGTATCTATATTATGAGCATAGTTGGTATAGATTGCCGGTAATTGTAAGTTGCACCCCGATACCAACATACACAAGTGCGGCCCATATTTCTGTTATGTATTATGTGTACGTTAATTGCGTAAAAAATAACATGTAATAATATATTATAATGTTTTTATTGATAAACTAAGTCTAAGATTCGTTTTAAAAGAGTATAATATAAGGTTCTGCCTGTTAAATTTTACTGTTAAGACGCATAACGAACACATGCTTGTATAATAACCGTTCTACTCGTATAATAGTTCACGAATAAGTCAGTGATTTTTTTTTATTTAAGATGAACATAATATCGTGATGAATAGTGAATTATACAAAACAATAAAAATCGTTTTTCACTTGAGACGTCTAACTTGCTAGAAACACTTAAACGAGTTTTCGACCTAACACTTTTTAGTTTTTCATATGTACGCTTTGTAGCACTGGATGCGAAGGCCCAATAAGAAATATACACATTTAAAAATATCGTTGCCCTGGCCGCGCCGGGTGGGACAGCTGGTTACAAATAAAATAGTATTGAAAGTTACTTCAGACTTATTGCTTAACAGTAGATATATTTCAGAAATTATGAATTTTTGAAATTAGGTAAAACAAAATAGAAGTTTAAACGTTATAATGATTTAACATATTGATATAATTGTTTAATCTAGCCGATCACTATTATTTGGAACTCAAGTAATCAATTAATCAGTCGGTGTAGTAACAAACAATATGGTCGTCAGGAAAATCTAAGTAATGAGTCCGAGTATTTTTACATTTAATTCGTTGTTTGTAATATTGTATCATTGCTGGAAGCAATAAATGTTATACTGTATGTAAAACTTACATTCTATCTTTTTTTTTTGATCGGAAAGTATAAAAATCCTCGTTAACCGTTTACAGTTATTTATACAAAAGCATTGTTTCCAAAATGAGTTTAACAAGAGTTGTTAAATTGGTGATACGACCCAACAGAAGTAAGTGGTGATTTTAACCAACTTTTGTTTTACGTTCTTTCTTAATAATGCTTATAGTTTTGATTTTGCAAAAAATTGTTAAGAATAGTTTTCGAATATTACAATTACACATAAAAATATGCCGAGTTCATTCACTTATTTTTGTTTTGTAGCCATTAGTGAATAACTCGATCTAAGATTCACGGTAGGTAGGTATTTATTTGGGAAAAATAATTTATCCAGAAAATCAATCAAATTGTTTAAAAAATATTTAATACTGACATACGGTTAATTTTATATGTGTATCTAACATTAAACTTACAAATTATTATTGGTTGTTTTTAATGTAGAAACGAATCTACTATACCAACAATTTTTTGCTGAAAAAAGAAGATACCAGTATTGTCTTTTAAAAAGATTTTGAAAATATTGCACCTACTACTACTTATCGACATTTTCCAACGTTATAATAATTGTGGGTTTGTGCTCACCGGCACAGTTACTTTATAAATGATTGAACATTTTTAAATACTTTTGGTGATAATTGTTTATTTTAATACACCATATTATGTTGTGTGTATACTGTATATCTAAAATTTATTTAATTGTAGGTAATCAAATATAGTATATTTTTATACTACTGTTGTGTACTTTAAAATATGCAATTGTTATAATCTGTTCAGAATAAGATCGAGGGCAAAATAAAATAAAATTTGAACTTACCTATTTGACCATTTCGGATAGAAAAATAAACATTTTAAAAGTACAAAAGCTAAAATAGTTTAAAAATCTTCAGCTTGATTTTTTAAGATAAATAGTATTAATTAAGCCATGATCAAATATTATCTTTACTACAATTATTATATACATAAATACTGAGTAATTCCCTATAATCTGACCTAACGTACGTAAAAATGGTGCTACCTACTAAATCCGTAATTATTACAGTACCTACAGTAACCTACTATACCTACCATACTTCTATGTATTTTATAATATTTATACATTATAGTTAAATTGACAATATTATTTTCTTATTTTTTTTTTTATTTCAGATTTGTATACGTATAACCTTAACAAAATTCAGGCCATTTGTTTGAATTCACATCTATGTGCATTTTCTAATAATTATTTTTACTCAAATATTGCCTCAAATCAATTACTCCCAATATCCTATACCACAATTCAACTAAATCCTCAAATTCGTCAAATATCATATACATCGTCACTATTATCGAAAAATCAATGTTCCAAAATTGAAGAAGCTGTGAATGCAGTCAAAATAAAATGTCAAAAAAAAGAAGTTAATACAAAAAAACCTAAAAAGTCATTGAAACAGAGAATTATTGATGAACTTTATCACTATTATTATGGTTTTAAACTTCTGGGACTCAACACTAAAATCTCCTTTAAATTGGCAATTAAAAAATTGAGAGGTATTGAATTAACAAGAAGAGAACATAAATTAGTAAGCTTGTTATAAATTAAGTAACTACATAACTAGACTATAGATACCAAACTAAATTGTACAATATTGCCAACATATTATAGATAGTTGGTGTTTATAATTTTCAATGAATTAAAATTAATATGATATAATTACAATGTTTTTCTAGGATCATTATAAAAATATATTATACTAATCAAATCAGCAAAGTTGGGTATTAACTAGTTAAAAAGTCAAAAAGATATATATCATAAATAATAATTATAATTAAATATATACCTATGTTCATATTTTAATTTTAAAGCAAGTTATGAGTATTTTAAAAATGTACGATTTACTATTTTAAAATACTTATATCCTGCTTTAAAGTTAAAAAAAACCCTACAAGGTTCACGAGATAATATTCTTACCTTCAAATTTTATTAGAGGTCAAATCACTTTAATTTTCAAACTAATGGAGCTAAACGTGATCTTCTGAGCGCAAGATTTGCTATGTTAATCATTTGTAAAACGGAAACAGAGCATGCGGGTATAGAGTCCTCCAAATAATAACTTCGTTTTTACAGTACCTAAATGTTATAACTTATAAGTAATATATTAAGTTCAAATAATGTCTAACATAGGTAAATATTATCTATAACTATAGTTAAAAACAATTAGTTAAACTTATTGAAAGTATTTCTGAATACAAATAAACAAATAATTATTCCTTGGTTTAATATAAGAAGCAGTGAAGATGCAATTTTCACAACATTTTGCTAGTTATTAATAACTACTTAATATTTAAATGTTTGAAAATTGCACAATGACTATGAGTTACTCGGGTGGTAATAAATAAAAAAAAAAAAATTGTTTTCACCGAGTTAAGTTAATAATTATTATTATTCATATCAACTGTAATCATTAGAGTTAAAAATACTTTTATTGTTTGAGAATTATTAACTAACTAGTATAAGACATTTTTTCTTTAACTTTTTTTTAAATACATTTATAACTTTTTATAAATTCAATACACCTAACGAATTATAGCTAAAACAGATTTAACTTTGAGATGTAATTTTTAAAATATAATTTAATTTTGTGAGTTATATATTAACTTAGTTTGTAAGAACTGAATATAGACTTATAGTATATAATATTTGACGACTACCTATTTTTAATAAGTATTGTAATTAATGAAGGTGAATTAATAAAAATAAATATGAAAAAAATGTTTTTATTTACCTTTATTAATTGATTGCTATATATGATTTCAGTTCGTTCAAACTATGGCCGATCTTTTCCGGTTATTACCTTTCTCTGTGTTCATTATCGTTCCATTCCTAGAATTCACTTTGCCTGTTTTTTTAAAGATTTTTCCGGGTATGTTACCAACTACATTTCAAACAAAGGATCAGGAGGTTGGCTAATTCTTTAAAAAAAATCATAATCTACATTTTTACAAATTATTTTAGGAAGCAAAACTCATACAATCCCTCAAAGTCAAACTCGAAATGGCTAAATTTCTTCAAGAGACTTTAGACAATATGTCTGTGTGCGGTAAAGGGCACACGAGTGAACTAGCTCTAGAATTTGCTGACTTTTTCGCAAAAGTATTTAAGTGGTTTTGAATGTTTTTAATTTGTATACATTTGTTCAACTTCGAATACATATTAGGTAAGAAAAGAAGGTGTTGTTATACCAGCTGATGAAATGCTTAAGTTTTCAAAGCTGTTTAAGGACGAAATTACCATTGACTCACTACCCCGACCACAATTGGTTGCCCTTTGTCGAGTGCTCGAACTACAACCAATTGGGACCTCAAGCGTTTTGAAATATCTTCTGACTCTTAAACTTCGATCATTAATAGTTGATGATAAGGTGAATAGATATTATTTCTTTATTTAATATAAATATTTAATGGAATAACAAAAATAATATTGATAACAATATTACTTTAAATGTTTAGATGATTCAAAAAGAAGGCGTTGATTCTCTGACGTTTAGTGAGCTTCAAGAAGCCTGTAAGTCTCGTGGTATGGGTGCTTATGGCCTCACTGAAAACCGCCTAAGACAACAGCTAACTCAGTGGATAGACTTATCACTCAATGAAAGAGTTCCTCCTTTATTACTTCTCCTCTCTAGAGCATTTAGTCTTACGCCTAATATTCCAACTAATGATTTATTAAAAAAAGCAATTACTGCTTTGCCATATGGTGTTGGTGCATCAACTGAGGCTGATTTGTGTGAGCGCGATGGCGCTATTGATAACAAGGCGAAATTGAAAGCAATAGAAGAAGAGGAACGTAAGGCAAAAGAAGAAATAGAAGAATGTATGAGAGAAAAGAAAAAACAACGAGATGATGCTGACAAAGTATGCTGCAATATAGTTGATAAGGCACCTGTCTTAACAGATACAACTGGAATTGAAGGAGTAAATAGAGATACATTGTTATATGTTTGGATTGTTAATTGTTTAATTATTTATAGGAAGATACATCAACTGTTTTAAAAACACTAGAATGTGCTTTAGAAAATATGTGCTCAGAACAAAATAAATTAATTGTTGAAATATCAGAAATCTGTGAATTAAAGGATGAACTTAAATGTTACCAAAAAGTAAGTAAAATAATAAACGTTATAGATACTAACTAGCTAGTGAAATATATTATTATCTTCGATCAGTTTCAATGTTGTGATTGTTATTAGGATAGAAATGATCTTCAAGAAGTAATGCAATCTACGAAAAAAGAACAAGTTAAAGAATCAGAGCCAGCTAAACAATTATTTAATGTACTCATTAAGATAATAAACGACATAGATCAGGTCGTCAGTAAGTTGGAGAAAACAGAATTAGTCAGTGCAAATATTACTATCGATGTGTAAATACCTACCTAAATATTTCATTTTAATCATATTATTTGTAATTTTCACAACTTATTGTGCTTATCTTTATTTTAGTGAATCAATCAAGATTGACGAACTGATCGCAGCAGTACGAAAATTACAAAATGTACCGGATGAATGCAAAATACAAAAAATTCTTAAAATTCTGTCTAAAATTGACAATGATAAAGATGGTTCAATAAGATTAGATACTTTGTTGAAAGTAAGCATCACAAGCTTATGTGTCTTGGTTCATAAGTATTAAATATTAAGTATTATTAATACATAACATATTACGTATTATTTTAGATACTGCGTCTGATTGGTGATGTAAATACGAATTTATCTGATAAAACAATGGATATAATAATGCAAATAGTTATTAAAGAGAAAAACATGACAAAAAGTGGCAGTTCCTAACTATCTTAGACGTTTGTGGTTTGTTTTATATTTGCTATTTTCACCGTTCTACCGATTGATCCGAATTAATATTTTATAACACATATCTTGTTGATTAATAATCACTGTTCATTTTGAATGAATTATTATTATAAAACTAAATTATAATTAACCGTTTGATTTCAAGTTTTTAACTGTTAATAAACGTCATTATACATTTATACCTAGTCATTATTATTACAACAATAAAATCGAAAAGCGTTCAAGTTGTAGTTATATTATATTTAAATTATTATTGTTAAAATGTAATAATATTTGGTAAAATATCTTATGTAAAAATTATCTAATTATTAACTGATTTTCACTCTGCTTATATATTATTGTTAAAATAACCTAATCCTAATATTAATGTATTATATATAAATAACCTAATTGAAAACAAATTAATTTTCAATTCTTAGCTATAAGAATATTGAACATTTTATAAATAACATCGTATATGTTATATATTTTCCATACGTATTCAATATTGCTTTTCACATTAATGCTATTATGCAAGTAGATTATATTATTTTATTTTTTATTTAAAATGTAGGTACCACGGTCATCAAATGGCATATTGAAATAACGTAGGTACAATAATAAATTGTAACGATATGATAAAAAATAATGTAACTCAATACTTAGGTACAACAACAAAAAGGTGGACTAGTGGGTACTAATTTGCTGTACAGTTTGTCAGTTTAGTTGTCGAGTATGCCTTGTAATTGATGTGTTAAATTTGAGTTCAATGATAATTAAATCGAATAATGTATAATGTGCCGAGCGGATACAACGTGTCAGTCTAGCATACTTGAATAAATAATTAAATTTAATAAATAAAAATTTAATTATCTTGGTTACAAATAGCAGTTCTTTAGGTAAAATTTTTTAATATGATAAAAAAACTACTAAGTATGTAACCTAACCTAATCCGTGTATTAAACTGCCAGTGGCTAAAATATATCGCTAAATTACCTAAACAAATAGGCTTAAATGTTTTTTTTTGGAAATTATATTTATTTAAATCTAAAATTTATTTTATACACGAGTACTTACGCTAATTTAATTAACTTGGCAGTACTATAGTAAACTAGTTTACTAGCTGATCCTACGCACTTCGTTGCTCGTATAAAAAATGATAACTATTAAAACAATACTGTGGTTGTTAAGCTACTTTTGGGTGTTACTCGATGTATGTGCAACTTAGTCAACCTAGCAGGTACTATGTAAAGCATATTTTCAGTTAATTATTTATTCTAATATCGTCTTTACTGTCCTTGCATTTAAAGAAATGTTAGTAGATAATGTTATCCAGTATTCGTGATCAAAATATACAGCGAATAAGTACCTATTGTTTTCGTTTTTATTTTATCTCTCTATTCTAATCTATTGATTTACTAATTATTACTCAGATTATATCGGTTAGAACTTTTTGTTTCGTTGTTTTTATTTATTCATTTATCTATTCCGGAATATCGGATTATTAAATATTGAGAAATTGTGTCCTTTATACATTATACATGCACAAAAATAATGTTTACTTTTAGTATTTATTTTGTCAGACTGCCTGTAGTTAACTTGTTCTTTCTGACAATATTTTTAGTGAGGTGACAATGTGAAAATCGTTAGCACAATATACCCATTTGGTGTACCTACATAAGAATTTTTTATGTTTATGAACTCATGTTCACGGATCCAGAACAAAAATCTGGGGGGGGGCACAATTGTTGGTTTATGTAAAATTACAATATTGGTAAATAGTTAGTACTATCTCAGTTTGTGCACCCCGGAACAATACGTATAATAATATATTATATTATCAGACACACATATAATTTGAAATATAGTAATATCAGAATCTGTGGAATTATTAAAAAAAAATTACGAAATAATATGTCCGGGGGGAAGGGGCTGGGCCTAAGGGAGGCCCTGGATCCGTCCCTGCGTGGAATAGGTATTATAGGTACACAAGATGCAATTGTGAGACATAACTCATTTTGCTCATTAAAATACGATACAATAATTTATATAATAATAATGACATTGATGATTGATGAGTAGAAAACTTAAAAAATATATAACACATAGTAGGTTGTAGGTATATACTTGTATATACTTGATTGTATAATAGAAAAGGATTTATAAAAAATACTCTAGCATTGTAGTTAAAGAAATCATAATCATAACTCATAGAATATATAAATATGTTGACCAAATCTTATATTGTTTTCTCAATTTTTCATTACTATTACGAAAATTTATTGATATCTATTCTACATTACGTCATACATGAACCTAATAGAAAATACATACCTAAATAATAATAATTCCTGCTTTATTAATTCTCTAATTATAAACTTTTTAGGTTACATTTATGTTGATTATAAATTGTAGTACAAATAGTATATGATATTATACTAAAAGTTCACGTTAAATCTATTGTTCCCCCATCCTTCAACGCAAATGACATTCTTAAAGTATTAAAACTACGAGTGGAATCTTTTGACATAGTTGAATGGTTTTAAGAAAAAAAAATAGAACATAGGTACCTAGTATTATATAAAATATATGATTTTTTTATTTAACTATCAATCTCTTGTATATAAACTTATTTATAAATGTATAGGTAAGTATAGTTATCACCAAAATATAAGCGTGATGACTAGTGTATTTTTATTTTGTAAATATTCGTTGTTTCTTTAGTTTGCCCCCACCTTTTGAATATGCAATATCCAAATATTATGAAATATACGTTATTGATGAAGCGAGTGCACGATGCAGATCATTTTTAAGTGTTTTTCGATGATAATATGTTAATTATTATTTTAAAGTATTTTGTTCAGACTTGTTCGCACTAAAGAAGTCGGAGTTTAGAGTTCTGGTTTTCTGGGATATTATTATGTCTTAACAGAAATACGAAATAAACTTTAAATAAATAAATAAATAACTTCAATATGTTTTTAAATAGTAGATAAGTAAAGCCAAGGTAGGTAAAGTAAGGTGAGTGAACTTAGGAAGCTAACTTGACCATACGTAATAATGTGCTATAATCGTAGTATAATGCTCTCAGTTACAGCAATATTTTACAATAGAATATAACTTATATTCTCTATATTTCTGTTTTGTGGTCCTGTAATTATCGTAATAGTACTATGATCTAGATTAAGCTTTAAAGTTCAACTGAATTCACGGCCGCCAAGTGCCAACTCGCTTTAATAATGTGGCAATAAGCAAATAACAGAAGTGTTTTCAAGTGGAAAGTGTAATGCGTTACAATATGCACAACTCTAATTACAGTGCACCAAAACTTTATTCATATTTTAAGCTTTTCATGCGAAAAGAAAAGGTTGAATTAGTTGTTTGTGTGAGTAACGCTGATGGTATAATTTGATCGCACGTTTTCAGCTAAAATAATTTATGTCTTTATCATAGAGGTGACGAGGCGTATATAATGATATCAACAGGTTAACTTGGTAATTTGATTAAATTAAAAGTTTTAATATAATGTGAAAATAATATCTAGTATATTAGCTACCTACTATTTACTAAGTACCTGGTACAGATAGGAAAAATAATAAAATAATTTAGTCTTCATTTAGTAAATTATATAGGTAATGAAATGCATACTTTTCAATATTTTTTCCCCGTTTTTTTTTATGTCTACTTCATGTGCTTTCTTTGAACGCCTGAAATTTAATCATAATTTTAATAATTAACGCACAGTGGCTAGTGTACTACATGTTTGACTCTAATTTGCAGTAAACTTTTCGATGGAAAAAAAAACTGCTCAATGGATTATAGTTTATGTTCGTATATATTCATTAAATAGATTTAAGGTAGGGAAATGGTCAGTTCGTATCACAAATTGCGTGTCTAACAAAAATATAACGATAAAACACTTTACACGGATAGTATAGTACCTATGGTATTGCTTATTGGCAAGAGTTTTTTTTATTAACCTGACAATATTATTGATTTCACTTACTAAAATACACTGCAAGTTGACCTTATTGTAATGAAACACACCCAAATTCGAACTGTTTGTTTGAATGATAACTGTTTTTCTAGAAACTTAAAGGTTCAAGAACAAACTGTGTAGATATAATTTTAAGATTTTTTTCCAGATTCGTTTTATAAAAAGTCGATCAAATAAATTGATTGGTAATCCTTTTGTTATACGTTAACGTCAACTTTTAATACTTACAACGTTATTACCTATTAGTTTACATTTTATATTTATAAAAATAAATATGACCAACCCGGCTGCTATTTATATGTTTGTCACTTGAAACTGAATCATTTTTTATTTACCTACCTTTGTGATGTAATTTTTAAGCTCTTAATCTAAAACCTGACGTAAAGCCTCATCGTTCATCATAATCTGTTCCACCTCCGTGACTGTCTCATCGAACGAATAACACTAATAAATCATCAGAATAAATATGTTCAATATCACCCATAAAATGCACCCTCTATATTTTTGACACAATACATTTCATTCATACTATTATTATTCTAAATGGATGTTTAAGTGGTACTTAAGTCTAAAATTACATGGTTTTGGACTAGTTATCTCTGAATAGCTATTTTTTTTAAAAATTCAAGTATAGGTACTAAAAAGATAAGTATTTTCTAAAATTTATTTTATTTTATTAATGAAACTATGAATATGACAATATTATAGTGTTATATTAGTACCTAAATAAAATTTACAGAAAATTCGAATGTCATATTAACGAGGCTTAAAATCGGACACACTCAAATCTCCTACAGTTTCCTAATGGCCAAGGAAGAACCCCCAATGTGCAAATCCTACGGTGTCCAAGTCACCATCAGCCACATTCTCACTGAATGCCGAACATACTACAATATCCGAACAAGCTAAAACCTGCGCGAAATATTAAAAAATCACCCTCAATCCATTGCCAACATCACAGCAGCCAATCTTCGAAACAAGATATAAAAATGATTAATTAGAATAAGTATAGACAATTAATTAATTATATCTTCTGTAAGCCCAATGGCCCATGTAGCCTTTTTTTACAATGCTCACTAGTGCAGTTGTGGTAGTAAGGAATCTGATCTATGGTCGTCAACTATCGTAACCCACAAAAACATAATCTTACAAAAGACACTTAAAACGTGATATTTACCAATATACGAGTAAAAGTTTTTAATTTAAGCCCTAAGTAGGTAGGAACCTATTATTTTAAATCCATGATCATTTATGAATCTATTGTTTTAAAAATTGAGTTGAGAATTATTGCTAACATCGTCAAAATTATCTTTATTTATCACCTAGTCAAGTGTTACACCATTTAAGATTCGACCAAATAATGAACAATTATGACAGTATTTTTAACTACAGTACTCGAGTCCCCTATATTGTTAGCATTATTATATTATAAAATTATAATAGGTACTTAAAATATTTGAAAAATCGTGTATTCTATATTTAATATTTTTAAATAGTTATAATAACAATTTATGAGGAACCTTAACTTAAATGTTCAAGCTATTTGACCAAATTAATTTTTTTTCATCGATATTTATAGAAAAAGATCAAAAATGTTTATAAATAGCTCTAACAGAGTTAAAGTACAGTTAATGTGAAGAAAATTATATGTCGAGGAACACTTAAAATCTAATACCTAAACATATATAGCACAGCGCGACTTCCTAGTTTTTAATTATAGTATAGTATAACAATTTGTAATTGTGTAATAAGGGCGGTCACTGTAATTCGCGGGCCGTAAGCCGCGGCCAGCCACCATTTCATTATCTTCATACTTGGTACTAATTTGAAATTACCTTATGTTGCTAGAACATTTTTCGGCGAGGAATGATAACTGCCAACCAGTAACCACAACGAATAACTTGTTGTAAGTGAAATTGAATTTGACGATAAACGATGGTGGGTCATAACTCATCATATTATGCACCCACTATGATATTAAAGTATAATTATTATACTAAAGACAGCGTCTATAGGAGCGTCATTTTTTATTTATACGACCCTTAAAAAACCATTCATCTTGCATAAATAAATCATTATTTTACTATTATGAATAAAACCATTAGCAAGCATGCCAATTTACTAAAAAAATTGTGGATACTATGTTTTTCTTATAACATTATACTATATTATACATCATTATATAATATGATATTTTAGAAAATGTATTATACTTACCTAAATATATACCTACTATATATTGTAATTATCCGTCAAGCTGTCGGTTATATATAGGTCATAGTGGCGTGTAACAAATGTCTTATGCCAGAAAATCGTTTTTTATAACCGTCAATTATAAAGCGCACCTAATTAACTTTTACTTTATTTTCCACATTCAGAAAGCTTTCAAAATTCGTCTATTTATGGTTTTGATGGATGTATATACATTTTATATAAATCTGAAAAATATACAAGAGTTTACGAATCTCAGAAAAACTTCGTCAATAGATAAAAAATTTATTAGGTAAGATAACATCATAATATGTATATAACTATACATGACAAATCAGAATAGTTAGCAGTATTTTAGCTGATACGAGTAGTACATACATTATTTTAGTAAATCAAAATATGACTTTCATTTTAAAGTAAAATACATGAATTAAATAACAATGATTATTAGCTTAATAATTATAATATAATACTGTAATAATATATTATACTTAAAATCTTAAATAGGTTACTACTTTTTTATTAAATTAATATGTCCTATACCGATTCTAGGAAGTATTATAATTTATAATATATCGACTATTGGAAGCTCAGCTCAAGGATTTCGAATATGTTGTTGGATATTTCGTTCCTAACTTAGCAGTTGATCGCAGATGTTAATGATGGTAATTATGTGTTTGGTGTATAAGACTGAAGAAGTGTATTTTACTGTCTTTCATGCTTCAGACTCATTAATTAATATAGTTTTTTCCATTGTATTTTTGATAATCTAGTTTTGTTGACTTGGCTTATTTTTTATAATTATATCTAAAAGTTCTGTTATGGAAATGATATAATCTGAGTAAACTTAGAACGGGTCTTAATTTCTTTGATCCTTTTTGATTATGTTTTTTGCAGGAAGGTACAAAATCAATTTTGAAATGTTTTTCATCAGGCATTGAATATTCGCAGTGTTCGTTATAATTAATATCTATGTTTTCCAAATATTTATTCAAAAATGTAAAATAAATGATATAATTCTCGATCCATCCAGTGTTTATTTTGAAATATTTCTAGATTTGAAGATTTCTGTTTGATTAAAAACTGAACTAAATGACAATTAAGAAGTAAAAAGTAGGTTGAATTGTTTAGGAACAAATCTTTTAGCACGCTAAACTAGTGCATCAAATTTCTATTCTGAAAACAGTTTTAATTGGTATTAAAATTTAATACTAATAATTATAACTCCTATACAATTATAAACTGTTGGTTTTTATTCGATTTTCGTTGTTTCTGATTGAATATTAAGCAGTTTACTTTTTAAATTAATGTGCATTACTTTTATTTGGAAATTGAGATTTAATGTGACCTTGATATTTGTCATATAAAAATAACTTATACCTAGGTTAGTATCATCATAATTGATGATAAACCACAAAATATTGAAAGTTCCAAATGCCTAAAATGTAATATTATATAATAGTATACTAGGAAGGTAGATATATATGTGCCAACTATATAATTTTTATTATTATAACGTGTATTTCGAGAAGAATTAATTAAATAAAGTATGGTTTAAGTAAATCATATTTTGTAAAAAAAGTTCTAAACATTGACAGCTGAATTGTGACGGTTTAAAATGGATACAAACATATTATTATGGATATTTATGTTATTATTTTTCCTATTTTTTCTTAATGATTTTTGTTTTAATTTTTAATCCTCAATATTCGAAACAGTAAGGTTGTGTTTGTCAAAAATACTTTTTATTATATTTTCGTTACTTGGAAAAAATTCAAATAGAACACATTACAAGCAAAATAACATCGTTACAATATCCATACCTAAAGTGTTTAACACTTACTTTCATCAAACACTGTAAATACGTAAATATTTTTTTAAATATTATACTTAAGTAGGGAGGTACCTACTGATAGATTAAATTTAAGAGTTTTAATCATTTTTAAATAATATCAAAAAATATTGGCATTTATAAATTGTAATGGACTTGAATAATTTTTTCATACCATAATTAATAAATATTTTATGGTTAGCATTTTTAACTGGAGCTTAGCATATTTTGTAATAAGAAATTTAAGTCGTTTTGAACATTTAATATTATGTGTTGTAGCTATTGTATGCTTAGCTGTTTTGGTTTCACAGATATGTCGGTGACTTGCTATCGGAAGCTAGTTGACATAAGAGAGAAGGTGGCATTAGCGATAAGGTTTGTTTACTAAAACGCCGTACCGTAAATGTTATCTGTGCGGTGGTGTGGCGTGCGGGCATGAACAGTCTTAGAAGTAGTTAGAACTTAGAAGTTCGATTTATTATTAGGTATATTAATATTAGATTATACCTACAAAACATTTTATAACATTTATAACCTCAACACAAAATACAATTATTATATTATCAAACTAGCTATTTGAACTCCTGATTAAATATAATGTTGTCATTATAAAAATGACAAGTTCTAAAATTATTCGTAACTTATCCGTTCAAATTCAATAGCAATTCTTCAATTGATCACTCACTTAAAAATGTACACGTATATGATTTAAAATGTGTATCATTTTATTCGAAACTATTTCAAATGCACGATAATTTAAACTTAGTAGATACTTGTTAATCGTCATGTAGTAGACCTTTTTAGTTTCCTATTAAAAAATATTTCTTATTCTTTTGAACATTTTACCAAAAACTAATGAAATTTTAAAAGTTGTTTTTGAGTACAATCTGTTTTTTATTTTCCAACTAGGTAGTAAGTTTATGCATAATATTCCCAATGAGCTTATTTTTCAACTAAAAATTGTTTTAAAAAAACCTATAGTATAAAAAGTTGTCACTTGATATTGTAAATCCATAGCACAACATTTTCCTGTGCCAAGATCTTCAGCTTGGATAAACACTCGTATTGCTCGTTTAATTAATTATGGCGTTTTATTATCATCAACAAAATTGGTGCATTAAGTAATAATCAATGTTAATCATTATAAATGTAATTTAAATAATGATTAAGAGTATAAATTATAGTTAAATTAAATGCCAAAAATCAAAATGGTTGGTTGATAACAAAAAAATAATTTGTTGACGTTCATTAAAATATACAGTCAAAGTGTTTAATTATATTATGGTGTAATGTGTAATAATATATAGAAGTTTAAGGAATTGTTCTGCAATGTGTATTATTAAAAATTACCTTTCTGTACACTGTTGAACGTACCATATACACAATGGCACCATGTCCAATTTCCAATCAATATAATATAGTGAGGTGCTGTACTAACACAACTTTTAAAAGTCTTTCGACTCCAAAACGTGTTTACACGCACATAAAAAACAAATCGTTATATACTATTAACAACGTCGGAACTCACAATGTTCTAAGTCTTTAAGTTGACATTTTTTTACCCGTGGAAATTGCTGTTTTCTTAGAATGTTCAAGGTAACAGTGGTGAATGTCACTGGTTGTGTAGTAAATTGAAATAAATAAACAAAATTATATTTCTAAAATACGTATATTTGAAAATGACGACTGTAAAATACTAAAATAGATAGATATGCAATAAAATCGACAATACAACTAATAAAATACAATTAATAATTTTAGGATTCTGTAAGTAATAATATAAGAAAAAAAACAGAATTATAATATAAACAACAACATTAACAACAACAACAACAACTATTTAAGTTCAATTATTATTTGAATATAATATACCTATAGTTGGTGTATATTATAATATTGTGTACGTGTGTGTAAGTGTGAATGTTTTGTTGTTGGAAAAAAAAATTCTACAATAAACGACTACGTATTACCTATATAATAAATTGATTGATTGATTGATTAAAGTATATAATGATGATAATAATAACAATAATAATGCTATATGTTGAAATTAAATTAAATATCAAATTATTAAATGGTTAATGAAATATAATGGTAATAATAAGGAATTTATCGTTTGAAATAAAAAGAAAAACAGTAAACTATTTTTATTCAAAGAATAGGTATTTTACGAAAAAATTATTTTTCAATCATTTATTTGTATAAATGTAATATATTTTTCAAGTGAGCAGCGACAATGAGTTTAAAATACAAATTTTAATTTTTAAATGACCCAACAGGCAATATTTTGTTTGCCGGTGTATACGAGTGCTTAAAGTGATGTTTTGTAATAGTTAATGTTTATAAATTTATGTAAAATTATCAAACATTTTTTCTACAACCTACTCGATTAATAATAATTAGTAAATTGTAAAAACAGAAATTTCAAGCAATTGGTTCGTTTTTGTGGATATACGTTGATTACCTACGTAGGTACTATATAAATGCGAGTTTCGTCTAAGTAATGTATGATTTTTATACGATGTATATATTATAATTTATAACTACAATAGTCAATAATAATAATAATAATAATAAATTTAATATTATCTCGTAAACGTTAAAATTTTTAAAACGACTGGTCGAAAAAAGTAGTTATGAAACGATTATGGCAATAAAATAATACTGCAGCGTTGGAATCACACCGTGCAGCATAGAAGAAAATAATAATTATTACTATTCTTTGGAACGACGCATAAATGATAAGCTCTCCAAGCTCAATGTAATAGTAACCCTCGTCATTTTCGTGATTTTTAATTTAATTTATAATTATTATTATTTTGATTACGATTACATTTGATTATTACATTCTGATGGGACACAACGGTATTCATATAATTATTATAGTATTATTACCCTGCAGCTACCAAATTTTAGTTACAATACATAAGGTAGGTATATAATATACGAAATACAATATCGACCGTAGTTTATTTTTTTGGTAGAAACTCCAGAAAAGTATTTAAATTGATGTGCGTGTTTTAAAATATAATATGTATTAATAATTAATAATAGTAAAAATAATAATAATTACACATTGATACGAATTTCGCGTTGGTCACAATCGACATAGTGAAAATGAATATAATATTATGACTGTATTATAATATAAGACGAGGATGGCGGAAAAGGAATGTTATTAGCTTAAGAGAAAAAAAATCGAACGATTCTATTTAATTAGGTATAATATAATATAGGTAATGCTGTGGTTTACAAACCGATTGACATATTATTATGTTGCTGAACCTAATAAGAAACTTGTCACGGCAGCGTTGGAAAACCTATATTAAATATAAATGTAGTTTTAATAAAACGTTTCCTCTCCTACATCCGCAGTGAAATAAAATAATACTATCGAAAATTACTATGGTCATGATAATAATAATAACCGCAGTAGTATAAGTATAACAGTTGCAGTGGTATCATTATGCTGCATTATAACTCGTCCGTCCTCGATGGATATTATTATTATTACCATAGCATTGTTGAATGCAAGAAAAAAATCAAATACAAATAATAATAATAATAATAATAATAATAATAATAATGGAAATTTTATACAGCGGCGGCGGTCCTATTGCTTGGCATCGATTGCGTCATCAGCCTTCCGAGCTTTGTGCCCGCGGAACGACGCCTGAATCTTTGTGGCGGCTTTGTGCAGCTCCGGATCGGCCAAGTCAACGTCCAACAGCTGGTCTAGGTCCGCGTCCTGTACACGACAATTTAATGGGTGTGTAGTACATTTTATGGGCGAGAGATCGAAAGAAATAGGTTGTATCTAACGGTCAACGACGATGAACTAAGTGTGACTATAAACTATTGCGAGTACTTGGTAGGCGCATCGCTCGCGTTTATACATATATATATATATACATTTTTTGTAAAAACTTGTCTGAATTGGTTGGTGACATGGCGAAACGATAATTTCGTTGCAATCTAGTATAGGGTTGACTTTTTATGATAAATAATCGAAAAAAATGTATATTCTGCAGCCTAGTGTACTAAACTTCTCCTGAGAACTTATTGTCAAGTATTGGAAAATAACCTTCAATATAATGTTGCATACCTACATTCTGATCGTGTGAAATGCAACTCTTCAAATTGTAGTAAAAAATGTTTATAACTCAACTTTTAATGCTTTTGAATTCAATAATGTTCGGGTCTAAAAAAAAGTAGCTGAGTGACGCGTTTAGCATAAACCTGTGCATATTAGTATAAAGTAGAAGTTTAGTTTTAGAACACATATTGTATTACACAATGTGATCGGCGAGTAAAACACGCTGTGGAGTTCCACTATTGAACTATTACCAATATTTTAGTTTCTGGGCGTGCATATTGGGTTTTGAATACCTAATGATTATATATTATTATAAAGGTATTTCATTTTTTTTTTCGGGAAGCACATTTTGGATCACAAAAAAAGTTTCTACTGTAGATTATCGGTGATTGTGTATAAACAAGCAATTTAATCTATATTTTGTCTTTTAATATGTATTTATTTAAATTTTCTAGTAATTTAAACACTAACAAAACACAAATATTTTTAGATAATTGGAGTTAATCTTAAAATGGATTTTTATTTATTATTATTATATCGAGTCTATGATACGACATTAGCACTATGTAATTCACGTATTTTAAAAATATTTTATTTTCAAAAGTTTATTGAAAAGTATTAAAACCGTAGTCGAGTAAATTAATATTAGTGTGTTAGTGCAATAAATATCACTGCAGCTATTCATTCATCACATTGCTCACTGCACATTTTTCATGTCACTAACCAATCGACCAATATTGTTGTTCATCTTTACACATCAATATAACCCTTAAACGAGAAAGAAAATTAACGTTACTTCCTGATGTAGAATTTTAATACAATTATAAAAATGTGTTTGGATTTTTAAAGTTCTTAAGTAAATTTTGTAGAAAATAGTTTTGTTATTTAAAATGTCATGCTATTAAAATAAAGGAAAATAAAATCATGTTTTTGTATTAAAAATATCTTGACTTTAAGAGAAGCTGTGGTTTAAAGAACAAATGTTTTTCTAACAAAACCTAAAAGAAAAAGAAAACCAATTTATTCAATTTTTTAAAATTAAAATCAGATCACGGAAAGTAAGGTTAATTTACTTTTGCTTATTTTTCTAGATGCATGAACATTTTTTACTACTCCAACCACCCTATACTCTGAAGTAAATCAGACCTCAATATTAGTATCTATAATCAGACAATTTTTTTTATATGTTTACATATATTTTTGTTAACTTATATACATTGATTAATTTACCATAATATTAACGCTCGTCGGCACCTATAACATAAATATATAATATAACCCTTTACAACCATATTGTTATCGTTAGGTAATTATTATTATCCTCACTGCAATTATAGTCACATATATAATAATTATAATACCAGCATTTATGCAAACAAACATTTTCTCTCCCGTGCTTTCATTATGTTCATAGAATTTTTGTAAAATGTAAATCTCTAAAATCTCTTTGTACTTCTTATAATTTGTCCCCTATATTGCAATATTCTTAATTTAAGATGAAATTTTCGGTGCCAACTGACATTTGTTTTATACAATAAAAAAAAAATATATCACTATCTTACTCTCGCATATAAATAATAAATATGTAATAGTATGATGTAATTTTCTGTTAAGACTGTTGAGGTAAATAAATTTCTAAAATTGGCCAGGTAGATATTAGACAAATTATAATTATTTAACTTTTTACTAAACTTTTGTATAAATATTCGACGTTATTTTTCATAGCATCAATTTTGGCTATAGCCTATTGATACTGATATGTTATTCATCTTTTAATTTTTAATTTTAATTAATTAAATGTATAATAATACCCATATCACCTATGTATTTTTTTATTTTGTAGCATCGCTGATGACAATGTGTCATTATTTCCTATATTATAACATTTATAACTACAATAAAAAATTATTTATTATATATTTATGTACCTTGTTTATGTCGACGTTTTTCAACTGTGATTCGAGACTCTCATCTTTAGAAGTCAAGCCAGAAGCCGTTGCGCCAGGCTCGTCTTTTCCGCCGGCCTGTTGTTTCCTAGTCATATGACCTCGGAATGAAGCTTGGATTTTGGTCGCGGCATGACACAATTCTGTATATAAATATATGCAACACAAATAAAAAACGAATTGTGTTTGTGAACATGTGTGTGTGTGCGTGTAAATTCTATTTCAACAGATTCGAAACAAAATAAAAAAAATCACTAAACAAAAGAAAGAATTTCCATTTATCTTGTAATAAATGCACACACTATTCACATAGTATGTCACACACACACACACACACACACACACACACAAACAACATGGCAACGAGTGTACGTGTGAGCGGAACGCATTTCATTTATGTGTCCTCGAGGGTTCGATTTTTTTCCTTACCAACGTCATCCGGTCGGAATTCCTTTTCGAAATCAGCTACTTCCTCAGATGTTTTCATCGTGTCGGAGTTTTCTTCTTCGCTAACCGAACTGGTCAAACTGTCGCGTTCTCCCGAATCTATGTACACACAAACAGAATACGACGTAAATTCGATTACGATACGAGCTTCCTTTGATGTGACATGCACGTAGGCGGCAATATGGCAGGGCTTGGGAGGGAGAGGTCCAAGCCTTCCAGGTGGAAAGCAGCCCCCAACATTATCTACCAATATACGTATTTTTTCATTTACTTCCTGTTTCTACGCAGGAGTTATTAAAAAGAAAATGTAATGGAAAAATAATTAAATTATCAGTCATGACTCATGAGTCACGACCAATTAATTATCTAGGCGTCTAGGTAATTATGTGAACGATAATTGTCGACTAACATCATGCGATAATCGAAAACGTATGGATTAATCGATTAGACAAACAATGGCGTGAAATCCCCCAAGTTAGTTTTCCGTAAAATATTTAAGTACCTACCTACTGAAGCTCTCGTCGATTTATAATACCTTATTTGCACTTGTGATTTAACAAATAATAGCTATATTACATAGGTATTGGGATTATTGTTTTATACTCCACAATTGCACTCACGGAGCTATACTAAACACAACATATATTACTATTATTTATTTGTAATACGTGCTCTTTAGGTCATTTCTGTGTACAGGACACACTGGTGGTGTATATTGTATTTGTATTATCGCACACAGCTAAATATAAAATATTGTACAAAGCTGGCAACCCTAAATCGTCATTAAACATTTAAAACGAGTATAATTTGTTTTACATGTAATCAATTTTCCCAGTCCTCCCATCTTCCTCCTCACGCTCTCCGTCATCTGTTGGTGGTATTAAATATTGAGCATTAACTCAAAGTGGCATGCAGCGTGCGCAAACATATTTGGCAAATCGCGATGCCCTACATATATTTTCAAAATGACAGCCGTATATAAATCGGAAATATAAATCGGAAGAGTAGCTGCGCAATGCATTTTTAACAAACTTTTAAAATTTTAAATCCTCATTACTCCATATAAAATTATACACGTCATTAAAACTTTTGAATCGTAGGTACGTTTTAGTTATACTCATTGCACACCCACACCTATCCTATATGTATATATCTATTATTTATGTTAGTCAAGTTATGTGTAATTCAAAAAAACACGATTTATGAGATCCGTATATATTCTACAATATTGTTATTTGTTTTGTATCGATTATTTGTTTAATTTGACATTGTTCACATTTTTATTTCAGTCATTAAAACGTGTTTGGGAAACAAAAAAATTGGAGTGACTTTCCGCATACGTTTTAAACACAATAGGTTACGAACACAATATAATACACTACTTTATTTTATTATAGCGTTTTAGTGAATAATGAATATTCAAGAGCATTCAAAAATCTAAAAAGTATAGTAATAACCAATAGGTAGGTACTTTAAATACCGAAGTGAAAATTTTTCAAGAATTATATATTATATTCAACGTTGCACAAAAAACAAAAATATATTATAATACGTACCTATAATTTATAAATAATGGATACTATATTACCTAGATCTAATGCATATTATAAATGTATAATACTACATAGGTACTAGGTAGTATGAATCTACTTATACGTATATTTATGAAGACAATGTCAGGATACTTTCACTCCCAAAATAATAGATACTTACATAATAAATATAATATAATAAAATACAAACAAAAAGTACATATTTATAGTACCAAAAAAAATATTTGAATACCTTTACTTCAAATACTTTTACTCAAATACTTTACAAGGGTGCGTATATAAATATATATAACACATTTACACACCCTATATGTGTTTTATATTATTATACCATAGCTGTTCTATAGATACCGTCGTTTTTGTGGGACTTTATATACCCCAGATGCTATATAAATATTACCTATAGGTAGCTTAAATTTTTGTTTTGGTTTTTGGCACTCAAACTATATATTTGAAAAATACAAACAATGAGAAAGAATACTCGAGGAAAAAATACTTGACAAAATAAAATACTCGACTTTTTTTTGTTAGTAGATAAAATGATAATAAAATGAACATAAATAGATGAACAATAAAAACAAGGGTATATAATAATAATAATAATACTAAAAAAATGTCTACTACACTATATAATGTGCATACGTATATATATAATATATATACACTACTTTTGGAAAGGGCGGTGTTGAGAAGGAAACACTGGTATATGCTGTGCCCTACATTTTTTTTCAGACTTTGCATACAGTAGTGCAAATCAATGCTCCATTTATTTTCTCGCACACTTAACCATTTTATCATATTCTTGTGTCTTTTATTTTTTCCGGTTTATATACCTTTTTCATCATTGGGACTAATTCTAACAAGGGGTAACTTTTTGTTTTGTTGTTAACGTCCATCTTATTCTCGTCATTCTAAACCGCGTAAAATAGGAACTCGACAATTCTGCAGTTGTAATTTTCCAAAATCTATTTTATAAAGTACCTTACTAATAACTATCATAATAAAATCTGATAAAAACCGCAGTGTTTATATTATAAATAATATACCACCTACCAATATTCACATAGTATAGAATAAGACGATCAAGTACCTATATAATAAATACTACATCACTATTACTGTGTGAATTTTAATTCATTTTAATAAGATTTCAGGTTTTATGTTGACCGATTTTATGCATATACTGAATTTGTGCTGCGTATTGAGTTAATCTGTGAATCTAATATGTCTTAAAATTATTATTATAGGTACTAGCTAGCATATCAAAAATCATGAATGATAAAAAATGATGGCCGTGGATGATAAAATGAAATATTATATAATATGTGTATATACATTTTTTGTCTGCATAAAATATAACTAATGGTGAAGATTTCAGTAAAAATCATTATAAATAATTATTCTCGGGGGAAAAATCTTGGATATAAAGTTTTCAAAATAAACTTATTTTTAATCCATCAATAAAATTATTTTCGCCTGTATGAAAATGCGTTACATTGTAAATCGTTCTCACAAGTAGCGCCTGCAATCTCTCTCTCTCTCTCGCTCTGTATATATATAGGCGTATTGTGAACCATCAATCAAACAACCTTTCGTGCAAAAAAAAAAAAAAAACAATTTCCACTACTTTTGCAATAAGGTCGTAGCTCACACAAAATGATATAATATTGTCTTTATAAGTTTTTATTTTTAAAATTTGAAATTCACTCCAATAATGGTATTTGTAATATTTGTCATGAATAATATTTTGTTTAATGTTCCTCGCTAAATGAATTAATTCAAAATCCTATACAACTCAAAAAAATTTAAGTCAAACTGTCATAGAATACTATACAAGCTATAAATCATAACATGATCATTAGCTCAAGATTTATATGGTTCAAATGTTTTCATTCCCAGTGAGTTACAGAATCAACTGAGAAATGAATTTGTGAAAACCAATGATCTCTACTTTATCTTAGTACACTACAAAAGTTCCACCTAGCAATCCTGCAGAGTTGCCGAATTTTCAAAAATCTAATAGGTACAATTATTGTATAATTACAGCATCATAATTGCAATAATGGCTTGAGTAGGTAGCTGCTATTGTTTATCTAATAGAATTGAGTAGGTATCTAGTAGACATATAGTTCGGTAATTCGAACCACTTACAAACCTTTGAAATCACATTCAAATCGTCCTACTAAAGCTGAAATGCGCAATTGGTACAAAATGTTTATTGTTAAATCAAAATTCACGATGGTTGGAATTGTTCACATGCGCCCATCGAACGCATAGGTAATATTATTGTAGTAATAAACCGAAAGCCGACTGGAAAATGCGTTTTATAGACGGATTATATGAACAGTGATTTATACATTACGTGTATTATGACCATCTAAGTGTAAAAACCACCAGAACGCGTTTTCACCGAATACCAACAAAAAATAAACTCGTCTCCCGTCCACAGATTACTATTATCACTATTATCATTATTATTATTATTATTATTATTATTATTGTACTGCAGCAGTCAGCCTGCCCGCCATTGTACTTAGCGTTTCCGCAATTCGCGTTGTTCGCGCGGGCAATTTATTTCACGACGGGCGTAATGTATTTAATATTTATACAATTGCGGAACTACGTCGGGCTATATAATAATATATTGTACACATATATATTTGTATAGGAAAGGTGTGTGCACCAGCATTATATACGCGCGCATACGGCGCCATTAATATTATATTATTAACGATTTATCATCGCGATTCGCGACGTGCATGTATAATGTATACAATGCAATGCTTAGGTGTAATTTGCAGGGTACCTATACGTATGTACAAAATATTACATCATATTTATCATGCAATTGTGTGTGTGTGTGTTTGTGAGTGGAGGAGGATATACGTCGACACGCCGCTGTCGGGTCTTTTTGTTTTTCCGAACCAGGGACACCCCTTAATAAATATAATACTAGAGTAGGTAGGTATATTATTAATAATATTATATATGGATTAATATCATTCTATTTAGATTGGTGTAAAATATACATATATATTGCATCCAGTATGGCGAGGGGTGGTATTTGTAGAACGAGTAAAGGAAAATGTTTATTCACCAAGTACACATATCATAGAATCTATTCAGTAATGACTTAAGCACATATTATACTGATAACTATAACCTATAAATTATTATATTCATTACCTACTTAGTAAAATATAACACGAAAACCTCTTAACCTCATGACTCTACGTTTCTCCTATCACTCATTTCCAATTTTGTTTTAAATATGCCCCGGCCTATTCGGTTACGTTCATCACGTCAGAAATCACATCATTTTATACATATAATATGATGTGCGGGCACCTAATTACCTTTATATATATTAAAGTTTAAAACATAATAGTATTTACAGAAAATAAACCGGCCAACTAGTGCGGTGGACGCAGAGTAGTTCAAATAATAAAAATAATTCTAATCATTGAGAATTAATATCGAGAATCGCAGTAGTAGTAATGATAATAGCACCTATCTACATCGTATACAAGTGTTGAACAACCGTGATTTTCCGTTCGTACCCATGAACGCTATTCCACGTAGAAGTTTACGAAGAAAGAATTTTCACCCACACTGCTAGTAATGAAAAATCGACAACAAACTAATTAAACTTCTTTGTAATAATATAACTGCGGAGTGAACGTCCGGTGGTGGGAGGAAGAGGCAGCGACCCGAGTTTAAAACTGCGGACGTCTGCGTGCTGCAGATATAATATGCTGATAATATATTCGAATATATGTTGTATCTGTATAGGAATAAATAAGAAAAACGCACCGCAGTTCGTCGCAAAACTATTGAATATAAAATATAATATTATAGTATAAGTAGGTATGTATTATTATTATTATAGATTCGCACATTGCAGCGTGAAACGTAAGCTTCGCCGCTCGAAAAACGTTTGCTTATTTTTTTAACTCGGGTTTTTTTTTTACACATTATGCAAAAACGCAAAAGATGTCCCCGATCGATGGAATCCGCTGCCGGTTCCGGAAGGATAAAGGAGGTCAGCGCTGTGCGTCAGGTATATAAAATAGGTGGCTGCAAATACGAAAAGACGGCGCGCATAGTCACAGTGATTTCTGCTTAATGAGATCAATGGGCAACGGGCAATGCGCTGTAGATCATTTTATTTATAATCAACCAATATTGATTCTGTAAAATAATTTTTATTTATTATTTGTCTTGGGATTATGCTATAAACCGTGGTGGACTGCTGCAGCATTATAACCGGAAGTGATCGCATTAAGCGAAACACTATAATCACATTTTTTTAACCCTAAACTTCAGCTATAATGTGCTTTTTACTTTTATTCCTACATAGGCTATAACAACTGAAGTCTAATGATAGGTACATTATGTATAATGCATCGTATGTTCAACGATAATATATAAGACGATGGATATTGTTACCAATGCATCCGCGTTGTTGGTATTTTCATTTTTACAGGCTCATTCGCTCGCTCGTCCCTGCGGCAGCATATATATAACCTGGTCAGTGGTCACCTACTTATTGCATAATATTAAAGCAGGTAAAGGCAATAGTAATAATAATATATGTTCGAAAATCGAAGTGATTATATAGATCTATCCATCCCCCCTCCATCCCTGGACGTAACCAAGTATAGTATATACAAGACAAAATGGGGTAGTAAGGGGGGGGGATGACCGGTGACGGTGGTCGGGCAGGGGTTCGCCATAGATATGGGATGTATGTGTGTGTCTTTTGTGTACATGTCTGGGTGTGTGTGGGTGTCTTTGTGTGTATCTTTGTGTCTGTGTGGTGGTTTTCGGCGGCGGACTGCATCGATCGTGGCGCGCGGTAGTTAGGTCGTTCGCGGGGGGTGTGAGCGTACGCGCGTCGCAAGCGAGGGCGGCCCGTGTCGGTCATTGGAGGTCATCAGGTCGCGCGTTCGACCAAGGCCGCGCGTCACCTTCTCGGCAATTATATCGCTACACTGCCACTACTATTCCTGTTACTGCTATTTCCCATGTTTACTATATGTATACATATTATATGATATATATATATATGTATATATGTATATGTATATATATATATATATGTATATGCGCATATATATATATATGTATATTACCACTATATTATAGTCGTGTTATACATATAATAGGTACTTAAACTATATACTGCATAGAACTGCGGCTGTATGTGTATACATTACAACACTCCGTTATACCCACCACCCACCCGCCTACTCATCACGGCCGCAGACTCCACCCGCGTCACTATGAAGCCTCGTTATTATTGTAATATTATACAATATATTATGGTATGCATGCGCTAAAATATCATATTATATTATGATCGCCGTCAACGAGGAAGCTGCAGCTTGCAGGCATGTGTACCCGACGTTATGCGCTGAACAAACAAAATGAGCTTTCGAATAACATTTCCTACCACCCGAAACGGGACTTGTCCGTAACAGTTTGATCGTATTCGCTTATATCGGCTAGGCTAGCCAGAGGAGGGAGGGGGTACTACAAAACACTAATAATAATAATAATAATAATAATAATAATAATAATAAAAATAATGATAATGTATAAAATAAATAGTAACATTACGTTCTGCGCACGACCCCTGATGATGTAGTGTACCCATACAGCACTATCGAGTTACACCGCGGGACTAAAATATATGTATATACTTGAATACGCTAGGGTCGAAATTTCATTTTAATACGACCCAGCCATCCAACCGTCAAGATGATAAAACACTCTGACCTTTTCCATACATTATATGCGAGCCTTTCACGTTCGACAAGTTTCCTGCAGTCACGAATTCTTATATATATATCTGTGTATCAAGTTGGCCGTTGGGAATAGGGTTGTGATGGGGTTTGAATATAAACCTTCCTGCAGGTCGTTCTTTTAAAATGTTCATATCTACGTAGGTGGTATATTTTGTGGAATATTATCAGTATGTATATGAATCGTAAGACCTGAGATGGAAAACCTATTTGATTTTCCCCGTGAAACCGTATTTCTCAAAAATATACGCCTCGGTCGGCAGTGGGCCTCGACTGCCACCTCTCATTGCCGCCGCTAAATAATAAATCACCATATTCGGATGCATAGAGTTTGGCGCCACTGCGGCACTACAATAAATTCGCGTGTATTGCAATATATTATAATATGAAGCACAACGTTATGCATAAATAATGTACTGCAGTGACTGTAATAAACGAGTATTTTACGTCATATTTTAAAATGATGTATAGAACATGACGTCGTGGTCTTAACGTTTAGTAATGTTCAATATGATGACTGATGACAATAATTATAATAATAATAATAATATACAACATACGAAGACACCAAAAGATGATCGTGATTATTATTAAAACAATAATATATATACTTACGTGCGCGGGCGTGTGTAGTGAGAGACGGTTTCGTGCTGCCGCTGCTGCAGGTGTAATGTAGGTACTTTAACGCGCGAGTGTACGGTTATTGAAAAGTGTTGGTATATCGGTGGCGGAGGAGGTGGTGTTTATTGTAAACGGTGAAATATAATAAATTATCGAACAAATATATTATATTTTTATTATAATATATTATAAACTCTGCACGCAGGTGGTGTGGCACAGGTGTAAGCTGTGTAGCGCGCTGCGGCGTTTGCGTGTGTGTGCAGTACGCAACGGTTTTTTCTAAATTTTTTTTTTTTAAACGCCGTGTGATACGCTAGTTAGAATTTTAATAATTAATAATGAAAACAAATAAATATGATGAAATATCGCAGTGCAGTTGTTATTATTTCGTTGGTTTGACGCGATTTCGTTATATTGTGATGTACAGGCGGGACGACGACTACGACGACGACGGGGTGGTCTAGCGCGAAAAGAGATATAGAGACGGACGCGGCGCGCTGTCTGGTCTGGCGGCGGCGTCGGCGGTATCGGTGGTGGTGGCGGCGGTGGTGGCGGTGGCGGTGGTGGTCGCTTTTCGGTTCGCGTTCGAGGAGCAGCCGTAGGAGTCAGAGTAGAATGTAGTAGCAGAGTGCCGTCGGTGACGGTGGCCGGCGAGCGTATGACGGCGCGGCGGCGGATTCGTGCGACTATATACCGCGGCGCGACGTGCCCCGCACGTTGTAAAACGTACGGCGGTGGCGGCACAGAGCGCAAACGCCGCCGGTCGAGCGCGTATATATTATTATTAGGTATACATATACATATACGAGCACTTGTCCTACGTGTGCGTGTGTGTGCGTGTGTGTGTCGGAATTGAAAAAAGCTGTGGCGGCGGCGGGTGGAATATACGTATAATGCCGTTCGCGTATATATATATATATATATATATGTATAGCGTATATGCGGCAGCGCCGGCGCCCCTGACACTCCCTGGCGGTGAGGCCGAGCAGTGCGCGCCGCGGCGAGTCGGTGGCCGCCCTCGCCGCGCGCATAATCGCCATGATACACCGCCACCACGTCGTCTCGGCGCGCGCGATCCCCGCCGCCGCCGCAGCGCCAGGGACTTCGTTGCATACACAATAACGCGATATCGTAGATAGGTGTATATGTACTGCGTGCGACGTACGCCGCATAGGTATGCGGAGGATGTGGCGTACCTTGTAAAGGCCCCACGCCCTGCCTGACACCCTCCCGGATCCCACCCGCCTAAACCCACACCGTGCCCTACTCATGCCGCGAGAGTCGCGATGTGTGGCACAGATACGAGAGATATATTGTCCTCTATTTTGTTACGTGCTGTGCGCCACCAGGCTAATTAAGCGACGGGATTTACATCAAATCCAATGTTTCAGTGGTATTTGGAGCAAAAATTCAGTCGTTTATTTATCTATTTTTTTCGAAATCTAGGCTAATTAAGCGACGGGATTTACAACAAATCCAATGTTTCAGTGGTATTTGGAGCAAAAATTCAGTCGTTTATTTATCTATTTTTTCGAAATCTGCTTACGATCACCGTCGTCGAGCGTTTTATGTGTATAGAATATATACGTACATTAATATAGTTGCTGACGCTGGCGCAGAGTATTGTATTACTATATTTACGGTTCTTTTGTGTGCGTATCGTAAAACGTCATAATAATAATATTGTGATATTATAATATACGAGCACGATTTATAATATTATAATTATACTACGAAAAAAAATACCTACGGGTGACTTTAGGGTGGTCGTTAAAAACAGATTAGTTAAAATTACAAACATGACAACAGCGACCAACATAATCATATGTTCTATATATTTATATATATATCATGTTCACTTATATGATACGTGTCACGTCTTAACGATATCGTCCGCTGGTAGATCCTATATTATGCATCGACGTGTACTCTCGTGTATGACACGTCATAATATAATAAATAATAAAGCATGGTTGGTGGCACACACGTCGAGACGGAACCGTCATTATTTTTTTGTTATTTGCGAAGCGTCCACTTACCGTCACTCAACGGTATCAAGAGCGTTTCGGCCGAGTCCGACTCGGCGGCCGAGGACAGTTTGTTGGTGACCTCCCCTCCTCCGCCATCTCCTCCCACGCCTTCACCGACGACGGCGCCTCCGTCTTTGCTCGGGTTACAGCCCATGACGACGGTCGGCCGCGTGCATCACCCGCGGTTCTTCCTCCGCCGCCCGACGACCGGACTGCATCCGATGGCCACCACCGTCGCTATAGAGTCCACCGCCGGCCACGGCTCTCGCTGCAGTATCGTGGTGGCCGGCGAAATAGAATTCCGTGCTGCAGACGCTATACGCTCGAGGCGACTACAGTAGCGTCGTGTCGCAGCGTGTAGCGTCGACGTACATCAACCGCCGAGCCGTAAGTACGGTTTGCGTGGGTAGTGCGGTGCAAACGACTACGAGGCGCATAGGTATTTTCGGTAACGGACGAGAACGACAGGGGCGAACGAGTGGCAGGGAAAGAAAGACGGGCGGAGGGAGAGACGACGACGGGGAAGGGGCGAGAAAAATAGCGACTTCACTGCGGCCGTAATACTGTACACGTATAAACTGAGGAATATATTATGCCGTAATACGTATATAATAATATAAGAGCGGTAGTGGAGCAGGCGTACCTATTTTTTAGGGTCGCCCAACCCTCTCCGTCTGCAGGCAGAGTTTCATTCACTGTTTAATGCACGTAAACAGGTATATACCTGTATAGTACAGTCGTTATATACTTCGCCCCCGTCTTGTGTTTTATTTATTTTTTCCTAAAAAAAAGACGAAAAACGCACATCGTCTACGACGGCCATCCGCGCCGTTTATTATACGGCCAGGTTATATATGTATACATAGGCAGTCTAGAATGTAAGTGTATTATTAAGAGTTCGGTTGCCTACGGTAACAGGCAACGGCAACAACAATAATAATAATAATAATAATAATAATAATAATAATAATAACAATAATAATAATGTGTACATGAAATTAAACGGGGGCTAGGTATATGGACATTTACTCTAGAACGGCCGACTGGTGTGTGCCGGAATGGGCAGAGGGGAGAGTCCCTCCCCACCGCGCCGTCCGCGAAGTATTTTATTGTGCACACTGCACATATATAGCGACTGGACGCCGTCGAGTTTTTATTCGCGTTCATCACGCATTCATATTATACGTACATAATATATAATATCAACCCCCCCGCCGCTAAGAGGAGGTACATAAATAAATATATTATACAGCTAGGTCAATGGTTTGTGTGTATAGTGACTACGGTGGAGGTACCGCCGATTTCAAAGATTTTTAGGCTGCTGAGTAAATCATTCATCAGTTTCGTATCGGCACCTCGCGAGATATGCGCCTGATAAAATGTACTATACCCGAAAATATAAATGCTAATACCATGGTCTTAAAAATATTTATTATTATTATTATTATTGCTTTTAGGTTATTGGATTATGACTAATTACTGTCATTAAGTTGTACGACATTATTTTTAAGTTGAAAAATTAAAACACATTTTTATAATGACGTGAGAAGGATATAATTGCACCATGTTTCTCGCTACACAATTAAGCCGTAAATATCGATCAAATTGTTATTTTTTTTTTTCCAAAAGTGTTATTTTGTGACTTAGTCTAAAAATGAGTCTGTCCATGCGCACGCCTGTAATATTTCATTTTTATTAGTTCTCCAAAAAGATAACGGGCCCTTAATAAACAAGTTCGTGTAAGCGGGTATAGATAGTTATTAAATATAATCAAATGGCATTTATATTGTACACATTTGACATTTACCTATTTTTATTTGAATTGTTAGAACCAATACGTACCACACCATCCAAATATTCTGTACGAGATCTAGAAAATAGGAGAATAAAGAAGTACCCATTTAAAATTAGCCTAGTTAACTGTATATTACGTATACTCAGTAGTCGGTTTACTGCTTAATCATAAATGTTATACCGTGAAGATATTAAATGTAATAATGATATTTGAATATTTCTGACTTGTTCGTGCAGCTCTTGCACATTTAATTATTCAAAAAAAAATATTTGGAAAACATTTAGCATGACGTATTTGCTTGACCGGTCTCAACAAAAACTATCCGTTTGCAATATCTAACCATTTTTCTGAATTACTCGTGTCCCCAACCCTCACCACCAAAATGTGCAATAATGTAAAATTCCAAATTTTTTTTACGTGGATATTTATTAGGCACTTACGTAATTATTGCACGCATATTTCCATGACTGTTCCCGAAATTTGCACGTCATTCTTCTGCCCTCAAAAATCGACCATATGCAATGGACATGCGCAAAATCAAAAATTGATTTTCTTGGAGAGTGACATGCAAATTCCGAGAAAGGTCATGCAATTATATGCTAATTAAGTACTAAGTATACGTGCAAGAAGAAATGCAGAAGTAAGTATTTTTGTAATTGTATTGGTGGGAGGATTGAAGAATTGAAGACGAATGTTTAAAATCCCACCTTCTTTAATTTTTGATTTGACGCTTAAACCAAAACCAAGCAAATAAACACGAATTACTTACCTATTTTTTTGTTTATTGAAAATGTCATTGTTGGCATACACCTACGTAATTTCTAGTTAAGTTAAGCTATTATTTGATTTAGACAAAGAAATAACGTTTTAGGATATACTAAAATTATCAGGCGCAATCATGCATTTAGCGTTATTTCTTATATAAGTGACTCTAGGTTAGGATAGGCGCATGCACGATAAATCCTGCCTTTTTAAAATGTTCAATCATCATATATATATATAAATAAAATTTTTACAATGGTTGTAAAATTAATTAAAAATGTAGAACTCTGAAGTAGAATAATATAGATACAGAGTATGAAATTAAAAAAAGAATAATACACTACAACGCAATTGGTTTCGTGTCCTGAAAGCATAATCGCATTTCCAGAGAAAAAAATATCCTTCGTGAGGCTGCCGGGTGTATAGAATATGTTTTGACACATTTGTTACTACAAAAGGGTACAAACGTAATCGGTGTGCTTGTAAAGGAAATTATGTATTATGTAGATTTATTATGTAATTCTAAACGCCTAACGACTAACACATACAGACTTACAGTTGTTATTTAATACAATTTGTCTATGTAAAAGTTCAGTAATATTTAACATATTATATAATTTAAAATCATATTGCAACTAAAAAATTAAACGAATATTCTAGATATACGAAATTTTCTGAAATAAAATTATAAATAATGTCAATATGCAGTTATAGTAGACTGTTGTATGACAATAAGCATAATGGTTAAGTTAATTAACTAGTTTAAGGTATAAATATATTGTCACATTTGATTTTTAAAACATTTCCTATGATTATTTATATTAACAGAGATAAAATATATACAAAATAGGCGCATACATTATTATTTAATGAATATAAGGTATAAAATATATTTGGTTGTATAAATATAAGATAAAAGAAACTAAATAGATTTTTTTTTAAATGATAATATATGAGTGACATTAATTATATAATTTAAAATAAATAATATTTATAAAATTAGTAATTTAATAAAAAAAATTAAAAAATTATAATCTTCGGTCATTTGAATAAATTAACAGTTGTTTTTCAAAAATCCCAATTTTTTAAAATTATGTTTCTGGAGTTTTTAAAAAGTAAAAAGACGAATGAAAACGTTCAACCGGGGCCGAGGAATACAATAACTTGTATAGTAATGGATTTAACATTTCTTTATTAATGGTTACGTTGGGTGCAAAATGTAAAAAAAAATGAACAGTATTTAGTATTTATTTATATTATTATGTTATCAAAATTAGAATGTATACATCGAGTAGAAATAGTATGTACAATTTAAATATAATATGCAAAATACTTAAGAAAAACATTCAATAAATATTAAATACTAAATATGAGGTACTGTTGTTAAATATTCAATGATCAATAATTCAAATATTGCCCATCCCCGTATGTAATGCCTAAACACTGACAGTATTGTCTATTCATATTGTTTACCCATAGTCAATAACATTAATAAGCACTTACCTTATTACATAAATTATATCATTGACGGTACCTATTACGACACACGGTATATCATAAACTATGTATTTATAATTTATATGTTAATGTTATGTAATAATATTCCTCACAACTTCAGTTTCTAATTAGGAACCTATATTAAGCACAAACTACTAATATTTCATCCACCACATCATATACAGAGCCAGAAATACATATAAATATATAATAATATACATAACAGGAATACAACACGTATACAAAAACGTATACAAATACCTCGCTTTATGTGCGGCCCGACACTCAAGTGTGTTTTCCTTGTGGCTTATATAATAATAATAATAATATTATAATTATTTCAATCCGAATTGTAACAACTGCAGTAACACATCATTCATATTGGCATATGTAGGTATAATGTATACATTATTATACGTCATAATCCGGTCGGTGCCTATGTATGTATAATAAATAATAATTTTCACTGGAATAATATGTTATTAGGCTATTAAGTGACTACATGAAAAATCCATTGTTGCGTCCACCATTATAAACTATAAATTATTACATAACAATATCGTGCTGCACGGCGTAATGACAGAAGTAGGTATACAAATATTACGACCGTTTTATACTATATACTTATATAGTTATATTATATCATTTATAGCGTTATCATGCAGCACCAGCCGTGCAAACTGCAGGTTACTCGCAATGGTTAGGTTAGGTGGCATGTCAGGTTATCGAAAACCGTAAATGCCAAATACACTCTCATTATTATTATTATTATTATTATTATTATTATTATAGGTATGACATTATTAGTGATGTGAATTATTCAAACTACACATTACATATGTTTGAAATACTGTGTAGAATTATTTTACACAATGTAATAATGGAATAATGTAATTTTTTTTATGATTGTTAAAATTGTTATTCGTCTTAGATCATTGGTCAATGGCTCTAGTTCATTAATATAGACCTTTCATAATAGAATTTTAGTGATTGTTAAAACAAAGGCATTTTGAATACTTTATGCTGTATAAAATATGTACACCTAAATACCTAATACATTGTAATATAATACATCGATTAATAATTACCGTAACACACTATGTAGCTTAATACGCACGGTAATATAAATAGTCTAATTAATACCCATACCTACAATTTAATGTATACAAATTAAAAAGGTCTAATAAGAATAAAATAAAATGAAATACCAACTTACCTTATTTTACATCACTATTCCCTACAGTGCATTATTATTATTATCCATAATGAAATGACTACGACGTCACCGATCGGCTGCAAGTGTCCGGTTTCCGAGCACCAATAGAAACAGCTTCTCTCGTTTACGGTCGTATATTAAAATATATATTAAATTATTATCTTCGTTGTAATATACCGCAGGGATGAATCCGGCATCACCAGCTATATCATATCATATCATATATCGAGGTTGTTCACTCCACTTGAATTGTGTGGCAGAACCGTTCTCGAGTGTCGTATATCGAATATGTGTAATGTGTACACATCAATATATTGCTCCCTTGTTTGGGGAATCACCAACCATGATTAGTAATATAGTTATATTTTTTAATTATATGCATATCATTTATTCAAATCCTTATTTATGGAATTTTTTAAGTATAGTACTAACGTACTTACTATGGACTGTAAGTCGATAATTTGAAATACTTAGGTTTTTTTATGACATAAGAAGTGTCCTGCGGTGGTCCAAAATTGTATTTTTTAATGCGAAACTCCTATTACTAAAAATAAAATTAAGTAAATAATTTTTTTTTATAATTCTTATACTCCATTATAATTTATAATAACTAGTTAAGATGATTTGAAAATTATGTAATCAATATAATATTAATCTAGATCTAGCATTTTATAATTTAAGAAAATTATCTCAAGTACCTAATAAATATTAGATGCAATTTTAAATATAATTGAATATTTATTATATGTATTATATTACAATAGCACCCGTTGTCTTCTAAACCTATAGTTTACTATTATCCTTATTCCTTAGTAATAATGTGTAATAACTAGGGAATTATTTGTTAGAATTTAGATTACCTAGGTCATTAGGATAGGATAAAATCAGCATTTAAAAAAAATTATTCGCTTAATAATTCAAGCAAAAAAGGAGGTTTTCAATCTAAAAAAAAAAGATTGCAATTGAATTTTAATCACAGATGACCTACAACTACACTCCACAAATGCCATACAAATCTAAGAATCTACCTGATTGTTTTTCTTGGTTTTTATTTTTATGTATAAATTTAAATTTGAATTTGAATGAACTCACATAATTAGGGCTCAGACTTTATAGCACTAAAAATATCTTAGATATTAACTTTCATAAATAATCCAAATATATGGGTTTTTTGTTGAAATTTAAAAATGAATAACAGTAGGTTTGATATGTTCACTTAATATTCATATTAGCATTTACTAAATATGATAAGATTTTCAAAATATTTTGACTAATTCGAGCTATTTATAGCATCATATATTTTCGATCTTTATTAGTATTTTCTAAATTTATGTCGATAGCAAAGTTTTGCTATTTTTTAACAGTTAAAAAAGTAATATTAAATTTTAATAGTTAAAGCTTGAAAATGTACTACAAAGTTTCTCATAAGTTGTAGTAGTTGTATAAATGAGATGTGAATCTACCGACCGCGTATATATTATACAGTGCGTGTGAGTGTATGGCTTGAGAGAGAGTTAGAGAGTGAGAGAGAGATAAACGAATTAAGACGAATATCGGTGAATATATTTTTTTTAAGTATCCTACCTATACAATATGATATCTGCAAAAGACGGGCGTGTGTATAGCGTGTCAAAACGTCGGGTTTCGCACGCTATTCGTGAACGTACCAGGCCCGGGGATTAACGCGTGGGCGTATGTTTGTAAAGACGTCATCGCGACGTCGGGTATGGCAATAACGACGACGAAGCCAATATATATTATTATAAATGAATACAATATTGAGGGCCACACGTTTAAAAAAAAAAATGTTTCTTCTTAGCTCATCTGCCTGCCAAACGCCAGATATATATTTACGGCTATTCAGCCTAACAACAATACAAAATCGCTGGGACAAGTGAACGACATAAATACTAAGTCTGGTACACTATAATATAATGTACATGATGATCCTAGCCTAGCCTAACCTAATCTATACACTCATTATTTTTGAAAAACTTCAATATTTTAGAAAATATTATTTTTTAGATAATTGTATATATTTTTTAAATTTTTAAAATTTTTAGTTTTTTGAATGACACCATACATTTTTAATTTCATATACAATATAACGAAGTATAATATTTGTCTGAGTATTATTTCGGTACATTTTCACAATTTTTAGTGAGTAGTTAATTAGTAGTAAAATTAAAAGTTTATAGATAGCGGTGTACAAGGTAGCACATGGGTAGCTATCTCTCAAACTTATCTTTCAAACTTTGCTTATCTAAACTTTTTAAATACTTTTGGTTCTAATACTAATTCTCCTTTATAACTTTACACTAGTTAAATAAAAAAGTAAAAAGCTTATAATCGATAGCGATAAAATGTTGGAAGCAATTTTTGTACACTGTAAATCGTAAATTGAGGAATGATAGGAAAATAAGTACGTGCAGATAAAAATTATCAGTTTTTTGAGTTTTTTTAATATATTGTTGCTACATTATTATGAAAACCGATGAGTTAATCATTAATGTGTTGTAAAAGTTTAGATGTTTTGATGATTCAGTGAAAATCAAACGGTTTCGTGAGATGTAATTATTTAGTGTTATATTTGTAAATTTAAATTTGTGATGTTTTTTTTATGGTGAATACAATTACAATTAGATTGAATCAACATTGATTTTATGAAAAGTTTGACAAATATTGAATATTTTTATTCATATTTATTGATCAGTGACAATAACAATTTGCTACTGCTAAAATTATAGAACAATTTACACAGAATAGAAAAATAACTAAATGTAGTGCAGACACTAATAAAAAATTAAAATATTGGTATTTATTTGTATAAGTATAATATAATACATAAGCAATAACAAAATAAAGGTAATTTAACAACAATTTATATGGCATTTAATACATCTACATGATAAACAGTAAACTTAATATCATATAATAATATAATAATTAAATCGCCTCAGAATAAGTTATACGCACTATATACACATGGCCATCTCATGAAAAAAGAGCCACCAAGAACATGTCTTACATGCGAACATTAGCCCTCGATCAAACACATCATTATAGAATGAAAGACACGCAAGAGGGCCGACAATAATACAATATATCTGGGCACCTTCACGAAACACTAGGCTCCGACAAAGAATTCATCCAAAATATAATATTATTATTTATGAAAAATATTAAATTGTACAATTTATAGTTTAAATGATTTAAGTACCTATATGGCTATATGTAAAACAAGCCAATGGTCAAGTTATCGCAGATTTCCTTTTTAATAAAAAAAAAATTTGTAATAATATAATTATATTATCCATTGTATTGTATCTGTAGTGATGTGAATTTACATTTCCCTTTTTAAAGGAAAATATATTTTGTAGGACCCCTAAGCGTTTTTAGATGTTTTAATTTTGAAACAAGTTATGAACACATTAATATTGTTATCTAACTTATTGTACATTTAAAAAAGCTCTTAACTTATTTCAAAATTAAACTATAAAAAAAAAAATCATACGTCTATAGAGCACAACGTGTTTTAAAACATTTGAAATGTACAAAAAGTTTACAACTAGGTATCGAAAATAAAAATAAGTTTCGAATGAACAAGATTTGAACAAATGCCTCAGTACTTGTATACGTATGATGGCACTCCGTACATTATTATTTTCTATAAACAAAATTTAAATTATTTGTTTAATTTTAAACTATTTATACGTTATACCGTAAGTTGCAATAAATAATAATATACATTTAATTAAATTATTTATCAATAATAACCATCCGCCACTATTTGATTATTGTATCTCTGTGGGTTTTATCTTTTATGTAAGACCTTGAATATAACACTATATTAGATTAATTTTGTCTAGTAATTTTAAATCATGAATGAGCGACGAATGTATTGATTTTACAATGATGTGTGTTTCATTTTTTATTTTTTGGTATGTATGTCATCATTTTTCGGAGCAGGAAAAAATGCTTAGATTATCAACTTTAATATATTTTTCTTAAAGAAAGTGAATCTAGTTAATACGTTAAAAGGTTTACTAAAATTCCCAGTAATTTTTAATAGTTGGGAAAAATAAATTTTCTCACTTTTATTAAGAGCCTTGCAAAATTCACGCAATCTGCAGTATGCGCTTCGAAATGCTGATTCGTGGTGTAAAGTCGATTATTGTTAGGCCAGAAAGAGTCTAATTAATTATAAGTTATCGACATCGAAAAATAATATACTTATCTATGAAATAAAAAGATATTCCTCATGGTATAGGTACTAATTATTTTAACTAATCTATATTCTATATTTGTATGGCTTAGTGAGGTACAGTAAAAAAAAAAAGCAGTTCAAGAAATGTGCACTCAATACGTGTGTCGTCCCGTCATTATTTTTATTATTACTATTACTGTTTTGTTATTACTATTAGTATAATACTTGTACTATAAACGACTTGAATCGGTTAAACCGCTGCGCAGATTTCCAAGAAAATCGTCGCAAACGACGAGGACAAAGCAGACCGTTAGTTGAGGAGTGCCTGTTAGTGTCATTCACGATTGATTGGTTTTACATGGAACTTTTGAAAAGTTCAACGATGGCCATCCAATGGGATATACTTTTGATTGATTGTATTTTAATAAAGCAAACACTTCCGATAACGACTATGGTCACGTAATTCATTTTGGTTGAAAAATATATAATAATAGTAATGGAACAAAAGGATTTCGTATTAAAAAAAAAAAATAAACAGACTATCACGGTAAGTGATTGTATTTACACATTAACGGTATTGACCTATCGAACTACCATTGATTCAAACTGGCTTCGAGCCAACTATTTTACAGCTCTTTCGAAAGCGGGTTACCTAACGTTTGCGTTTCAAACGCCAAAATGAGCTTTTTTGGTAGTAAAGTTTAAAAAAAAATAGTTTCCATCGTATTATAAGTGTTATTTTAAATTTGAATGTACATTTTGTACGTTTAATTGTACCGCTGACTTTGTCCGATCGATTCAAATAATGAGCCAATATTTTGCTAATCAATTGCAAATAATTGCAAATTAGTTTTTAGAATCTTCAAATCAATCTTCTTTTTTTGTGTATTGTACCTACACTATTTTATTAGCCACTAAATTTTTCTGATCAATTAGAAAATGGGATGATATTTTTCAATGTGTTTTAAAAATTTTAATTGGTAAATAGTTTTTACTAATTAGTTAATAATACAGTAGACGCCGCTTATAAGACTCACGGATATAAGGTTCAGTCGCTTATTAGACTCAAAATCGTCTGGAACGGACAGGACGTATCAAAATACATTAAAAAAAAATCGGGTATAAGACTCAACGCTTAGGTTATAAGACTCAATTTCGTAAAATAAATAGTAGAAAATAAACTTTTTTGGTTATAATTTAGAAATAAATTGGTATTGAAAAATTAAATAATATTCGTGTTGATTATTCCTAGTTTCTGTTGGTACCTTATAACGTATAATAATTTTTATAGCAGATAAAAGTTCACATTTATCGAAACGATTATCGTTATTATAGTGAGGTATCTGATTATCTGGCGGCTGCACAGTTATAGTAATTACGGGTACATAAATACACATACGTATATACCTAACCTTTATAATTTTTTATTAATGTATAATTTTTATAATATTTTTATATGTAATATTTACGTTAATTTTAGTTTTTTTTTATCTGGATTATTAAATTTATTCAACAATAAAGTATATGTAATATGTAATATGTGTTAAAGTATTAAAATCAAAGCAAAATATGTAGTAAAATAAAATTTATAAATACGTAATTAATTTTTTTTTCCACCTCGCCTATAAGATTCATTCGGTTATAAGCGGCGTCTACTGTACTTTGTTTTTACATAGGTTGTTAATAAATTTTAAAAACTAATTTACATTATTATTTTCTTTAAAATTGAGAAGTAATAGCACTTTTCTTTAAATTGATCGGATAATGTCGAGGGTAAACATCATGACGTATAAATTACAACCAATTGTATTAAATGTATGGTGTAATATAAATTAAGGCATGTTATAATTTATATATAAATAAATAGGTATATTTTGAATATCGAGAGAATTTCGTGTTTTGTTTTGAATTTATATTTTTAAAATCTATCAAAAATAAGGTTTATAGTTTAAAAAATACAGCGTATAGTGTGTGCAAATCGTCTTGCCTCAATGACGGATGGAGTTGTTTTGTTGTGTTATATAATATATTAGATTGATTTTGAAAGCAATGATAAATTATAGCAATTCAAAAGACGATTTAGAGCCTTTGGTAACTAAGGTGTTTGTCATGGTACACTGTGAGCGAAGACATATCTATATTTTGAGAATGTTATCTAAAGGGTAGAGGGCATTTTCAGATAGCTCATCTTTTATTTCCATCATTATTATTTTCCGTTTTCTAAACGTAAGGGAAAAAGTGGCCAACATATTGCGAAAAAATAAACTATGTTTTTATTATTACATACGTATGTATTATACATAGATTTATTGAACAGAAAAATAAAAAATATGTTTAATATGTTTTTAATACAACATCTTGTCAAAGGCATTTCTACATATTTTTTAATACAGTTTGAGCTCTGTGCTCAAATTTAAAATTGCAGCAAAAATGTAATGAAAAATAATGAAAAATAAAATTATTTTCGTAATCTACTAAAACGTTTGACAAATGTACAATTAAGTGTTTCTTATAACCTTTTTCGAATGACGAAACAGTGAAAATTATGTGAGATTTTCTCGAATCACTGCCGTAAAATAAAATATTATATTTATATACGTTTTTAAATTGTATAATATATAAAGAACAAATAACAATGTATATACAGCACAAAACAGTTTACATACATATATTAATCACTAAACCATAATTCTGTTTAAGCAATTTCAAAAATTTAATAATTTTTATACTGATTTTAAAATGTTGGCAAAACACTTCTTATTTGAAGTCCACAGAACACCGGTTAAGAACCACAGGTATGATAACCCAATGACTTATAGTTTTTAGACAATTTCAGTATTTTATAGTGACATTTTGAATTTTAATGCCATTTAAAGATACTTGACTAAACACCATAGATAGGTTTTTTTAATTTTACCTTATATTAACAGAAAGCTTCTACTTTTTTTTTTTGGAAAAGTTGCAGGAAATATTTTGGATTTTACCGAAAAAGCAGACAAATATTCCAAGAAAGCAACAAAATCTTCAGAAGCTCAAAAATTAAACATAACAACATACGCAGATTTAAAAAACCAAATCAAGGAATGCATACAACTACAATGGCAATCGCACTGGCTCAATCAGAAGACCAAACTAAGAAGAATAAAAAGCATAATCTTCAACTGGCCAAATTTCCCTCCTAATAGAAGGGATAAGGTAACTACATAAACAGACTCCGCATCGGCCGCATCTGTCTTGCACATGGATATCGCATGGACAAAAGAGAAAAACCACAGTGCATTTCTTGTGGAACTGAACTCTCAGTCAATCATGTAATCACCGAATGCTTTCAATACTCAGATGAACAAAGAAACTTCGACATACCCAACACACTAGATACAGCACTCATACCATCACACAAATCCTTAAATTCTTAAGCAAAACAAATCTGTACAGTAAAATTAATATTAAAATTTAAAAAAAATGTAATTGTAAATCATTGTAACTAATGGCCTTTGTCACCGATGTTAATTAAGAACAATAAAAAAAAAAGAGTTGTACAACATTTTTAGCATTTTACTTTTTTTATTATTAATTCCAATGACCAATATAAATAACCTAATCGTTTTACTCAAAATCTTAATATTAGGTACTTTATACTAATTTACTATAGTTAAGTATTTTAACCTATTAGTTATTAGTTTATTACATATATTGTAAAATAAATTTTTTTTTTTAATTTAATAGCTATTAAATTAATTCTCGACAGTCCATATAATCTAACAAATTTTTTTTTGTACTATGATATTCAGACCAGAATTGTATAATATCAATTGATACGTAATATAATTTTGGCAGCACTATTTTCAAACATAATGTTACCAATATAACTTACAAAATATATGTAGTGCGATTTAGTTTCAATATTTTAGAATAATCACGTAAAATCTCGTTTGAATTCACGCTGTGACTTTTATTTCTATTTCTATTTTATATTTCCGTTGTCTATAATTTTGAGCTATTTACCATTTATTTGTCTTTATTAATTTAAATAATACTGATAACGTTAAATTATAAGAATATTATATGGCTGAATAAATATTAAACGGTATACTAATTCATAATCATATATGATATATGTTCCCATTGTACCAATATTGGCAACATTGAATAAAATGTTATGTAAGAATGTATGTCAAATAACCGTCGAAACTACCTTAATTTTTAGCTGCCATACATAATTTAATAGTTATTCAGTAGCCACTATACCTAAGTATTGATTTCCTCAATCGTTCAAACACTCTTGAAGTTTAGAGATCAATAGCCGCTTGCTGAATTCGACCCCAAAGTTCACCGTCTATATATATACACATCATTAGCATACACCAAGGGTATTTTCATTTCTCCCCATAAATAAAAACCAATGAACAATGGTGATTGGTGGTGTAATGTTAAGTAATTGAGGTAGTCATGTAACTATATAAAGTTTCAAATCTCCTAAACTCTATAGTCTTGACCCATGTCCAATATTCTATAGCGTCTGATAAAATGTTCACTTTAGTTCGTACTTATTAACTTACTCACGCACCATCATTATTCATAACATAAATTGCTCGAGTATTCTGTCGGTATGTTTAGAATGTTGCGATTATCAAGTAATTTAGTTTAACATTTTCAAGAAGATATAGCTGGTCATACAGATTTAAGTTAATGAGTTTTACCATACCACTCTTACCATACACTACGTAGTACATACCAAACATACTAGCGATTGAACAAATATCTTTTTCTGTTTAAATGAAAGAATTAACTTATTGTAAAAATAAGAGGGTTGTACATTTTCAAAATAAATACTTACTATTTTAAGAGAAAAAACATAAATAATAATCGCCAATTTATTGATTAGGTGTATAAACGAACTGACACAACACGTGACTACATAAAATATTGATGGCAAAATTATTTGTATCGATTAAATGTCATGGTGAAACGTGGCCTCATCGGGTTATAAAGTTAGAGTTATTTGTAAATAAATTATAGGCTTTAGTAAATACGAATATTACGTAGCATTAATAGATAACTAAATTCGTATCCAAAATAATATAACTTGATATTTTAGAAATTAAAATAAGATAAATAAGCTTAAGGAATGATATGCACAATAAATAATATTAGTTTGTTTAATTATGCAGTGTAAATTCAAAGTGTTGACTTTATAAAACAATAATAACGAGTCAAGTTAAGAATTTATGGTTGAAAAATCGTACATATCATTATTACCCTGTAGCCATTTATTTGATTCAGTGTAATATATTTTGGAACATCAACAATGATCCAATTAAAAATAAAAATACATGTTTTTTTGGTGATGCACAGAGTACAGAATCTTGTACGTCCTCCTTCGCCATATGTAGGTAACTCAAATTCAAAATCTACTGTTATATAACATAGGTATAATATGATGATTGGATCAAGGATGATGGCTCGGACTATTTTGCTGAGTATGCAGGTATAAAATACATTTTAACGAGACATTTTACATTTTAAATTCTAAGACTATTTTTATGAAGTGAGTTCTTATATCTAAGCTCAAAGCTTGATGCAAGCGCACACCTCGCACCCCTATCGCGATGGCACTGGTTTAAATCGTTGCATTTGCAACATTTATTGAGCTGTTGTAAATTATTGCTAAATAAGCTGTATAAGCTTGAAAATACGTTACACTTTAAGATAAGTTAATAATTTATATATCTAAAACTGACTAAAAGTTTTATTTTGCGCAACATTCTTTTTCATAATTTCAGACATTTAGAATTTATTTATTTTTATTCAAATTAATATTTAAGCTGTTGTTGAAATATTGAAATTAAATTTGGTTTTGTTTTCCTAAGCTACCGGAAAAAAAAACGATATTAATAAATAAAATATTCCGTACACATTTCCACCCGTCTCCGATATTATACATAATACAATATACTGTTTAAAAATAATGAATGGTTTTTTAATAAAATATAAATAATGTAAAATCAAAATAATAAAGTAATACTACTTTGAGTATTACTCTTACTTATTTGAAAGCTTATATTTATGGACAAAATAATATCGTAATCTAAACCTTAATGGTATTTTATAATATTTTGGGGAAATTTAATTTTAAATTGAAATATCACAATCGATTGGGAATGTAAGATTATCATAGATTTGTTTTACTGCAATTATTATAATTAAGTAAACTAAATAATATTAAATGTAAAAATTTAATAACATTCTATGATACTTGTTTACAAATTGGTATGACGAAAGGCGCAGAACTTTAGAACTTCAAATTGTGAGCGGAGCGATGAGTGTATTAGTTTTGCAATGAAGTAGGTTTATTTATCGTGACTGAATTAAGGAAAGAATGTCTTCATTTTTATTTTTTATAGTAGAAAAATTGCATGAATATTCAACTTAAGGTGTGGTTATTATTTTCTGGTAGTAAATAAAATCTAGTTAAGACTTGGATATTAATATTAATAACAATATTAGTATTTTCTATACAAACAAATTTCTTAAAATATTTTGATACTGTTTTGTTATTTTTAGAAATTAAAAATACTTTTTTAATTTATGCATGTAAATTTTTTGTTTTTTTAGTAAAAAAGCTAGAAAATTAAATTCAGGGTTTCTTATGAGTTGTTCTTTACTCATTTACGAAATACCGAAAATAAAATGTCACAATTTTTTTTATTAGGGTTTTAGTAAATCGATTAAAATCAAGAAAACGTGCAAGTTGTTTAAATATAGGAGGTACATACAGTATTTTTATTTGAACACTTAAGGTTAGTTGAATACATTCTTTTAATTTTTTATACTCAAACTATAGAATTGTATGACTCAAATTAAACGATTGTGCCTAGCGTCAGCCTAATTCGCAAATCACTTAACTCCAAAAATGAATTTAAAAAAAAGATTATTAGTGATTAAAATGAGAAAAAAAACCACAACGTTTAAAACCATTCTCGTTTCAATCCGATAATTATTTATTTCATGAAACAGTTATTAAAAAGTCAACGAAATTAGCCTAACTTCAACGAGTTATTATTAAAGAGAAATTGTCTTAACTCCATTACTTATGATAAAATATTATATTTAATATAATTTATAATACCTAAGTACGTTAACAGATAATATTACCACGTTTATTGTTCTTGTTTTACTTTTATTACTTAAATTATATCATATTCATTATAATGTATATAATTAGTGTATTTACCTAATTGTATTAGTTTCATACCTTTATCTTAAAATGACGTCCACAACGAGAGCGAAAAAACTACTAAGTTGGGCACAAAAAAATAGTTTATTCGTTCCAATAAAAACAAATGCTATTCCACTGCGATATAAAAAAAATAAAAACTCAACTGCTAATGAACAGAAACGCAAGAGATTCGAAAGGTAAGGGCTCAATAAATTCTTATAATATTTAAGTTATAAAAAGTAATATCAAAGAGATATAAAAAATTTTAGTAGAAAAAATTTATTAGCTACTATTAAATTGTTTTTTTTTTGTTTTTATTTTTGGTTAATTTGCAGCACATAATGTTGAAAATTATATTACTGATCAGCTACAAACAAATTCTGATGAGTTATCAGAAATTAATAAAGATATGGGTGTAAACTCAGATGAACCAATTGCTATACAAAGTAATGTAGAAAAACTTTCTGCACATTTCATATTATAACATATTTTACTTTAGGTGCTGAGACTTCAGTTGATGATTTGAAGAAATTGCTGGATTGATGTCAATAATATTATTCAATTTGAATATGATTGTAATAATGTTATAAAGGAAGTTAATATGTTGGTCAATACCAATTATGTACCCGCAGAAGAAATAAGTGGTGCTGATATGGCTGAAGACGTATCTGATCCAACTTATGATCCTGAACTAGAAGAAAATGATAGTTGTCTCATAGAAGATGATGATTGAACAATACCAATGAATAATGATGAATCAATAGAAGAAACAGTTAATGTTGAACAAACAGAGTTGAATGTTAAAAAAAAAGGAGACGAGGAAAACAGCAAGATTGGAATAAATATAAAACATTATGAACAGATTGTGTGGTAAAGAATATAATTTGAAAAAAAAAGTCGACGGAGTGTGGTCATACGATATAATAAAACCTGCTAGAGAGTTAAAAAACCCATGTACCTGTATTATTTAAACTAAGAGTAATTGTCAACTAAATTGTCATGAAATTTCTAAATTTCAGAGAAAAAAATGATTTAAATATTATTGGGATCTGGATAGTGAAGAAATAAAACTACAATTTTTAAAAAATACAACTGATATGATGTCAATAGAAAGAAAAAGAAGTTTGTCATTAACTGAAAGAAACTGTTCACTACAATATTTTTTATTAACAGACAACTTATGCAAACTAAGAATTTGTAAAACCATGCTTCTCAACACCTTTGATATAAGTGAAAACCGATAAAAAAATTGGTTTTCACTGATCAAAAACTGATCTTCCACTAGCAAGGAACAGCAGTAAACAAGGACCAATAAACTTTGATACTTTACCACAGTTACTTACTCAAAGTATTAATATAAAGAAATACAAATTTGAACACTTACAACAGTTGAAAATGTCGATGGAAAAGGACTACCTATCATTCTTTTTGTGATAATTTACCTAAAGATTAAAACCAAAAATGTGATTTGCCTATTAATAATATTTTACTATACCAAAAAACTGGGAAACTATACGTATGTTTTCAATCAATATACTATTTAAAATATTTATACGTGTTAAATTTAATTTTAAACTTGTTACTGTTGTTTATATACTTACTTATTTTAATATTATATTTTTAATTTGTTACTCGAATTAACATTTTTTATTATTAATGTTATTTAACTGTCAAGTTTTATAATAATTTTACCAAACATTGTGGTTTATATCCATGATCTTTTACTATACTAAAGGTTCGTACATCATACATTTTTTTTACTTAGCTACCTATTTAAATATAATTCATTATTTTAATAATAAATTTAATAAATATATTATTATGTCATTTAATTGTTAAATTTTTTTATCGGTATCATAACTGAAATAAAACAAAATGGAAAATGTTGTAACTCCAAAAATCTGTTTTCTTTAAAGAATTTGCCTTAACTCCTGTTATACATGTTTAATTTAAGTCAACTGTTAAAATTATCAAAGAGATCAACATAAAAATATTATAAATAATTTAGAGAATTCTTATAAGTCTTAAATGTTTTTTTTAATGAATAAGACGTTTTTACATTCTCCTGAAAACTAGTCAATATGAAGTTAAATGATTTGCGAATTATGCTGACGCTATATGATTTCAGAAGGAATTCTATTATGTTAATAATAATTTAATAATAATTAAAATATTCGATAGAAACTTATTGTTCGTTATTGCGTGATACAAACATTGAAACATATGTCGTATCATCAATAACTTCAAATTTGTAGGTTTTTTATTTAATCAATAGTTATGTATTTAGTATTTTATTAATCTTCAATCTTATATTTATACAAGAAAATTGTACAAAATGTATAGGGTTATTAGAATATTTCGAAGTACATAATATTATAATATTATAATAGATATAAATGTTTAAATAGTTAGTAGATACAATTAAAATCATATGCAGGGGAGGTCTATTCTCGAAAGTACCTAATGTAAGAAAAGCGAACTCATAAAATGTAAGTAACTGACATTTTAAGTAGTTAATTAAAAATTAGTATTGTTGAAACACGTACCTATGCGTAGTTATAATTATTCGTAGTTTTCTTACGTTTAACATAATATAAATAGGGTTTTCGAACACTTAATTATCAATTTCAGATAATATCAATCAGTACCGACCAATTTTAAATTGGGAAAATTCAAAATTATCACACTCCTCAAAGTTTAAACGCCTTCACCTAATCATTTGAACTGTTTCGTTTGTTAAATTCACATGGTATAGCTTTAACCTGAATTAAAACTATGGTTTTAGAATAATTCGAACAATTTATGGTCTTGCAGAAATTATATTTGGAAGAGTTAGAAGCGGTAAATAATCATCTTCGTTGATTTTAAGGAGCTCAAAATGTTTAAAGGGTTCGTTCAATATATTATATTAATTTTTACAATACAAAAATTTTAATTAAATTTAAAAATCGATTTCTTATTTTACATTGACAAATATTGAGATATTTTCACTACTTTTTTTTTTGACAATTTTTTTAAATGCTGTTAGTCCATCTACAACTACCAGCTTAGCATACCTATGTTTACCTAATATCTATTATAATCTACATAATATGATTTAAATTATCTCTATTAATATTTTTGTTATTTTAAAGTGTTAAAAATTAAAATCTCCAAACTGTTGTTCTAATAAGTTACCTAAGTAGGTAAATGTCATGAATTTAATTTTTTTGAAATATTTCATTTTGTTAAAAAATAACTAATCAAGTATTAAATCAGTCTGATCATCTTGTGGTGATTTTATGAAAAGTAAAGTTTTAAAAACATTATTTTTTAATATTTCAAGAAAGGTGAAACTTTCAAGTTTGAAATATTTTTAAATAATTTCATACTCATATAACCCTACCTATGTAGGTATGTTAAATACACAATCCAAAAGATAAGATATTTATTCATAGGTGGAGATTTTATGGAATTTTTATCTTCTTATGTACTAAAATGAGTGCATTAATAACATGAAAAATAATATTAGTAATTTTATCTTTGAAGGGCTAAGCCAATTTCTCCCTAGACATTTGCATTTATACTCTTAATCTTAAATAATATCTATTATATAAATATCAAGGTTATAACTTAATATGGTCATGAACCTCATGACTTGCAAACCATATACCTACCGAGTAATTAATTTAATGTTAGCTACTCATTATTTCAAAAGTACTTATTAATGTTTTTGAAAATATTTTTTTTGCATGGCTCCAAGTAGGTACAAAACGATGGTTTTTTAAAAATATTTTTATTCTTAAAATTATTTAAGTTTTTTACTTCTTTGAATAACAACTTACAGTTTTGATTTTATCTTCGACAGCAGAATATTTTTCTTAGTATTTCGACGCTTAATATTTGAATTTACGACAAGTAGCTTATAGGTTATAAGTACCTATTTAACGTTTGAATAAGCGAAGTGGCTAGGTACGCAGGAAAATGCTGGTCCACTACTCCGCTCATCTAAACTTAAATAGTTTCATATAACTCTTAAGCTACTTGTCCTAAATTAAATTTTTATGAATCAAAATACTTAAGAAAAATAACCTGCTTTGGAATATAAAATTAAAACTGTATGGTGTTTTTCAAAAAAAATATAAGGATAAAAAATATTAAAATATATATTTATATTATTATTTACACCATGCGTCCGCGGAAACAGGGTACAATTTATCACTTATTACTCTGTAAATAATTTTCCATTCTATTTGCAGGACATTCAGCTAAACTAATGGATCATAAATTTCTATTACTCAAAATTTTCTTAACTCATTTATTTTGAGAGTGTGCAGCACAACTTAATTTTTTTAATTGACAACCCTTATATTTTGAATATAATTTTCTGAATGATCGTTTTTTTTTCAAGTAATTTTGATCTATAAACTTGTATTCTAAACCCAAAATTTGCAAAATTAGAGCTAGGTGTAAAAAATTAAATTTAGTAAATTTTATATTTTTTTAATTATATCTAGCTCTAATTTTTTGCAATTTTGGGTTATCTAGTTGAATGTCCCGCAGATAGAATTGAAAATTATTTACAGGTTAATGAAAGATAATGGTCGCTGTTTCCGCTGACCCGCGGTATATATGTTAAAATGTTGTTTTTTACCGACTAGAATTTATGAAAAATACTTTTTTTCAAAAACATTTATACTTTTTAAATAATGAGTGGTTGATAATAAAAGAAACATCTAGTATATTATGTTTAGTAGAATAATGTCAGTATGTTAACAGATATCGTTCTGATAAGAATATGTATAATAATAATTTTCTAATAATCCGTATGGGTATTAGACTGATATTAGTGATATTCCTAATTAAATCCACTGTCTATGGACTGCCACCAAAGGACTACCTAAGTAGATTTTGTTTTATCGTATTAGGTAAACGACTGCTAGAAATAAAAGTAAAGAATAAAAAACAAACAAACCATAATCGTGGTTTTATACGTACCTACTTTTTATATACATGAAGATGTCATCCATTCGTCACTGTACACTGTCTGTATAGCTGGCCCAAACGTGAGTCGTACTGACGTATCATATCTTTTAGACGTTCCACGTCATTAGTTTTATATATAAAAAAAGAAAAAACCACTCACGGTTTTCGAATTATTTTTTTTTCGCGTGCAGTCTTCCTTCGTACGTCGTTCACCCGATAACGGATTAGATTTTATTGAATTCTTCGATGCAGCACAATAGCAAGTTATATGTATATGCCGCGATGAGAGCAGCTGATATCCCACTATCCTACCGCAGGTCGAATTAATGGAGGATACCGCTAATACGTCCGTATAATTGTTATTGATCTCGTCTGCACCGGAGACTGACTATAATTGAATGCGAAAAGCGTATAAAAACAGCCCATTCGGAAAAATCGCTGTCAACATAATCGAGATCAAATAGTTCGCCCATGTGACTTTTTTATCCGTGTAACTATAAATAATGCCTATATAACTTTCTACTAGCAATTTAAACTTAAATTTGTGTAGGTACGTACAGTGTCATTGGCGTGGGTATGGGGGGGGGGGGGGGAGGAGCGTGGGAGGGTGTATTAGGTGGTGTAAAATCCCCCAGAATTAAAATAAAGAAGTTACGATTAAAAATATAAATAGAGGTACTGAAGAATTATTATAAGTTTAACTAGCAAAGGTAAATCAAATTATTGAAAATCCAGAAATAATCTTTAGTGCACGTCTGCAGTGTTATTTATTATATATTTTTAATGATATAATAACTGTATGAAAATAGGTATCAATCATTTATTGACATTGATTTTATGCATTTACACACTTTTATTAACTAGTTTAAAAACAGCTTCTTATTTAAAGTAAAAATTGAATATATGCCTAATGAGTAGAGTCCGGATTTGTATGCATTTACATATTTGTAATGAGTGTATGCATTTCGATGGGAGTAAGAAATGTGGACGATTTGTGTAACAGATAATGCATAGAAAAAAGTATAAAAGATGAAAATTTTTGCATATTCAAGCATATTTTGTATAAAAGTTTATTAAGCCAATTATTTTGTTCAATTTCGTCGTTGAAATTATTAGTTCATTACTTATTGTTGGGAAATAAATGTTATACTCCGTAATCCGTATGTTATCGCCAGTAAATTGTGCACTAGTGCCCATATATCATTTCCGTAAATTTATAAATTAAAATTTTCATTTCATTATAATTTATAAATTTTAAAATGCCAAAAATTCGAAGCACTATTCCTACTTTAATAAAAACATGGATTGCGCTTTATTAAATATTTACTGTTCTTTAATAAATGTTTAAAGTCAATGTCTATAATTAAAAAATTAAGTTTATTTAATTTTGTTGAATTATTATTTATGGAAGACATTTAAAAAAAAATATTAAAATGCATATATTTTGGGTATAAGAGCATATTTTTGCATATTATTAAAAAAAATAAGAGCATATCAAATGCATATTTTGAAGTTTTTTGATGCATAAATGCATACTATTTTGGCCTTTTTGAGTGCATACAAATCCGGACTCTACTAATGAGTAAGTGAGCAAAATTTGATAAGTATTGCATATTTCGAAATTTTTAAATGCTTAAACTATTATGCATACTTTAACATTGGGAAAATCAACAAAAATACAATGCATATTATTTATATCTCTAATAATCTTGGGCACAATTTAATAGTAGGTATTTCCTGGCATCTATATTCGGGCGGTCGGTAATTAGGCCATATTTTATGTACCTGCTTCGTATAAAATATTTACTTACTTTTTACTTACTGGAGTTTGGCCAAACACGTACAACACAAAAATATACAAATCACAAAGTTTATTGACTAATTATAATTTTTTTTCTAATACATAAAAATACTATTATTATATATATATATATATATAATATATATATATTACCACTTAAAATTTAAGTTTACTTAAAATACTTTCTAAATGTGGATCTTATAGGTAGTTAGCAATCAAATAAAATATCGCAATGTTCTATAATCCTTGTAAATTATGATTTTAGCTATTTTTATCCATTTAATTTGATGACAGCTTCTGCTAATTCTTTATCATTTTATTACCTTTTGATAAGGCACGCGGTCGCTTCACCGGGTGTCCGGGTCTACCTGTCATAAATGTTAAACTTTAGTGACCCAATTACCACGGGTGCTCTTATAATCTATATATCTTCCCTCTCCAAGTAAACATACAAATATCTAGGAATTTAGTTTGAAAGACTTTTGTTCTTATTTTCGTTAAGATCAGTGAACACTGAATTTAAAATGTGCAATAGCATTTATATATGCTACTTATTACTAACTCAATTTATTATGTATTTAATATGAAAATTAAACTTTTTCATTTAATTTAAATGCATTCACTAATACACTATCTACTATACATGTATTTATTTTTGGCATGTTTTTAGTGAATATTTTAATAGCATTAAATACACAAATCAAAGAATTCTGTAAGCACTTTTTTAAGATTCTATAACTATGAAAAATAAAAATATTTGAAAACTTGACCTCCCCCCCACTCCTTCCTTCCCAGAACAAAATCATATCTTCGTAACTGGGTACTATTTTTTTTCCTTTATTCTTTAGTAGGTATAAAAAGATTAGAGGATATAAAATGTTTACATGTATTGAATTATAATTATATTAGATTGTGACGATCCACTGAAAGTATAAATAGATGTACCTGTAATATTTTTCAAGATTTTGAATGAGCGATGATCGTTAGTCATTACTGTCGTTTTTGACTTCTTATTACGTTTCATGAATCACGGAAAAATACCCGTTAAACTCTAAAAATTTTGGTCCATTATATTTTGTGCAATGATTAATATTAATGGGTAACCTACCTATTAGATTTTCTTCCGGAAAAGATAAAGTTATTTATATGATCTTCAATGATCTTAAAACATTGAATCAGTTGCGTACACAAAAAAGTATTTAGGGGGGGGGTAGGTTGTATACATTTTCGTACTTATATAATTTAATCTAACCTATAACCTAACAGGAATTTTACACAATTTCAATTATAGTACTATTTATTTCTCATAAAAAAACGTCATTTTAATTATTTTTAAAAACATGTATTTTTATATTATAAAATCTAATTTTCGAGGTAGTCTGCAAATCTGTTAATGACTTCGTCAATATCAATGTAATGTATCAATTGACTAAACGAGAATGTAATTCATATTACTATGGCAATGCGGGAAATTAAATAAAATCAAACTAAAAAATAATAACACTTGTTTCCTGAAATTTCGGGTGGGGGGAGGGGTTGAACCCCTAGAACCCCACCTTGTATACGCGCCTGCATTGAATTACTTTACAAGAGCAAATTAGGTACTTATCAATGTTATTTAATAATTTCGATCATTTTAACAGTATTAATAAAAAAATTGAATAAGCGTTGGAATGTTAAATATCCTTATAACACGATAAGACCAATGTGATTTTCGCTATTATTTCCTATTAGTATTAAATAGATTCTCATTAATACGTTTTATATGTACCTACTACATAAAGTATTTTAATAAGTATAGGTAAACTTTAAACTTTACGTAAAATGATTCGAACCAACATTTACTATAATTAATGAGAATGCTGCAACAACGAGCTTTCTACATTTAATAGGTAGTAATATAAATAAATAGTCACATACATTCTTTGACAAACACTACACATTACTCAACCTTCCATTTGGAAACTAAATTAAACTAATCCATAAAATTAAACTCGAAGTTGGTGCAAACATAGCAAAGTAAATTGTTCGAGTTAAATGATGTGTATGCACATCCAACCTGCACATCATTTATACGTATTTAAGCTATCAAAATAAATACGGGATGAACTGAAAATCATTAATAATTTTCCATTGCCCGAAGTGTATTATAACTTTTTTGAAAAATATTGGATGTATACAAAATACTGTACTTCACAAAAGTCCTAGAATAACCTAATACCAGGGAGATATGTGCCAAAAATCTCCTAATTTTTTTAATTAGTCTTTTTCAAGAGTTATTTATAAAAATAAATTCCTATTTAGTAATAATTTCAAAAATACATTTTAAAAACTTTGGATTTTTCTTTGAATACTTTTTCTGAATCTTTCAAAATAGTAATTTGTTATATTAACAATTAAAAAAATTTTAATTGAGTATAAATTTACCGTAAGTATAAGTTACAACAAGTTATGTTTTAGGTTTTCTTGAAATTATAGGTTACCTACCAAGCAAAATACAAAAACAGATTTGTCTAAATTCAATTTAATCGTAATCAGTGGAGTCACGAACATACTTTTTGGGGAAATTTTAGGTGGGTTGGTAATTTTGAAATAATATTTTTATACTTCAATTTCATTATCAACTAAGTAATAACGTTGATTTTATAATATACAGATAAGCCATCCTATTATTAATATTGGAAGCTTCTAATTGCATTCAACCACTTCCAATATTAACAATATAATGTATATTATATAATCTAAAAGGGAACTGGAAAGATAATATTATATAATATGTAGACTGTAGGGTAGGTATTTAATATTTATATTATTGGACGTTATAATAGGTTAAACAATAAGACATTAAAACAAAATAAATTGTAGTTACATCAATAATGATGATATTGTAAAATAATATCAGTATTTATTTTATAATAAAAAAAAATTATAGGAAGATTTTAATTGTACGTATGAGTATGAGTATGTATGTACCAATAAAATGTTCATGATATTCTAACTTTTTGATAATCAATAGGTTTCCAAACAATTATTAATAATGATGTATTGATGTTAACATTTTAACAAAATTTCGTATTTTTTTAGTTTTTCTACATTATTAAAAAAAATACTGAGAATATTTAATTTTGTCTAACTAACCAGATAAAATTTCCTATCAGATATCACTCTCGAAGTTGATAATTTGTACTTTCTACTAGAAAAAGGGTCATAATAAGAGTATAAGACACAAAAATAAAAAACACACCATTGTAAAATCAATACCTACATTCTTCTCCCCGCTTAGAACCTAAAATTCACCAACCTTCGTACATAATAATTTATTATTATTATAGCTATTATATAAATATATTTTAATTACCTCATTCATTTGTTAATATATGCATTGCCAAAATTGATTATTATAGAAGTTATAGTACTTTCATATATATTTATAATAATCAATCAAGAGTTCAAAAACAATGCAAAAATTATAATATTCAAATTATTGAATATGTATTTATAATTATAATTGATAGGTATGTAATATATGTTTCTATGGAATATATTATATTGTTTTAAATGACGCGTAGAATATAAAATTGGACAAAAATTGCTCATACAAAAATGAAAATTCAAATGATACTCGAGTTATAGTATAAAAATGATTAGGTATTTGTGTATATGGGAATTAAAACAATTGTGATTTTAAAAAAAGATTTGAACTTTTTTATATATGTATCATCATGTCGAATACAATGAAAATAAAGTTTCAGATGAAATGAGATTTGAACAAACGTATTTTCAAATATTGCTTTCTAAAATATTCTGTATTCGATAGTCATTGATCGTTCGAGCTTAGTAAATAGTATTCAATAGTTTTCATTTCTCGTCAATTCCACATAATCATTAAGTAAGTGCGGAATCGTGTGTATAGTAAAATACTAAAATGTGTAATCCATACGGTTGCGCAGTTTATCGGATACACCTAAACTACATATAATATGCATGCTTAGGATTTAATTTCTGTCGAGTCGCATCATGAAGGGTCCAAGTGTGCAATTAAAGCTCTAAAATATTTAGGAAGATTATCCCTTCTACAATATTATATTACCTGTAAATTGGGCTAAAGGGGTTCTACCCTGCTTCACCTAATAGGAAATTAAACACTACAATTATAATTTGGACGATGGTCAATAACTGGAATTGTTCACTGACAAAAAAATAATATTGTATTTAGCAATAATTGAAAATATATTACCATTTACCGTATTATTTCCAATATTTCATATAGGTACCAAAAATTAACTTTCATTTATTTTTTTATTAAATAACTTCTAGTTTTATTGAAACATGAATTTAGTTGTTTTTAAACATATCTATTATCATTGATTATGTTATTGCAGGTATGGGCTAACATATTAATACTTACTAGTAACTACTAATAAATTACACTTAATACATATTTTTAAACACACTGGCCGGCACGAAAATATACAGTTAATATATTATTGTTGTTTATTATTTCATTAATCGAAATTGTTGTAGGAGACTAATAAACGAATTTTAATGTATTAAATTAAATATCATCAATACAAATGAAAAGGTGTATTAATTATTTTTTAGGGTTAGCAGTTATTCTCAGTGTTGGTATGTGTATTTTTATTTTGTGTGTTTCATTCAATAGCCCTCTTAACTCAACAATGTGTGTTTTTTATATTATGTAATTTTTAATTCAAGGGGTCAGATTAATCAGGGAAGGTTAAATAATTGAAACTGTCTATTATATGATTGGTATTCATCATAACCTCGTTTTAATATTTTTATTTTGGTCTTACACCGTCATTATAATATGGAATGTTCAATTTTGTCAAGAGTTATCATGTTAGTGTTTTCGTTATAAGTTAGTATATAACTGCGTCATTACTCTCCTAATCATTAGTGCGACTTAAGTTGAAAATCGATAGTGTCGTAAGCTCGTAACACCTGCAACATTTTTAAAATACTATACGCATATTCCATACATGCATCACACTCCATGGTTTTATAGCTCGGAAAGACCATAAATCATACCTGCTGGCTGCTATATTGTACAAGTCACAAGTTATTATACGTATGTATTATTTGTTTCCTCCATTTATAACGAAAAATAATAACTGTTTTATTTGGTCTGAAAAGCCAAATGTCTGTGGAAACAAAACGAAATAATATTTTATATAGGTATATATTAATATCGAGCAACATTTATGTACTATACGCATGTGATTATGAGAAATTGTTTTGCACTTTATATTATCAAAATCATAAAAATAATATATATATATATATGTGTGGGTGTATTACAACCGCAAAATTGTATCACGTACACACATAGCTTATTAAATTATACGACCATAATACACGAGTCGAATGTCAGGAGGTGGTGCCGACCGCTGCACGTTGGCGAAGTGTGCTCCCCGGAATACAAACCAAGCCGTAAAAATCACCTAGAAAGTTGAAACACGAGTGCGGTGCGTCTAGCTCGTATATAATAATAACCGCCTTACATCCGTATGGACGCGCGGAGAGTCTGAGCCGAAGACCAGCCAGCAGCTGTCAATGCGATGACAATATGTCGTTTTACTGGTTCTCTCTTTTTTTTTTTTTTGCATTTTTTATATTCGCGATATTGTTCGATTTCCGATCGATCACAGCAGTCGCGGCAGCCAGCAGCCAGCAGCCAGCAGCTTATTAATAACGTGCCTTACGCACGTGTACGTTACTGCCGAGATCAAAGTATTGTTTACACTGCAGTAAATTAAATAGGATGCCCGCGCACGTATGCGTCGTAAAATACCGCCGCCGATGCAGGATTCTTCCCGCAAGCTCACATCTAAAAATAAGTGCTGAACCCATTATATAACGTAATAATAATAAACACGTCTTTATACATCATATTCTATAATAGTTCCATATCGTGTATGATAATATATATAAATCTACAATTCTGTGTACACGCGAACCGCGAAGCGCTTCTACGGCTTCGTATACACAATATACCTAATAATATATACCACCTACGTATCATATTATTTATATTATAATGTACCGCGTACACAACAGTGGCTGAAAATATCGTTGAAATTCATTTCCCCGCACGCATGACGAAAATATTACAACATCATATAATATCATATGCACAATACGCGCGTGTAGGTATTGAGTAATAATTTTGGATATATCATCGACACGATATTGCACATTATTGTTATTTATAATATTATTATCAATTGACGGGGATTCGTTTTAAATTGCTATTAAAATATGAGCCCCGCGACGACGCCTTACAGCTGCAACAAACGAGTATCGTACTTTCTACACAGGTACCATATTATTGTTATTCTGACGAATTCGCGAATCACGATTGATGATATAATATTATACATACCTCCTAATATTAATATTTTATTACTGTGCATACACACATTGCACTGCTTTGTGATACGTCCCGAACTCCCGACTGCGAGGTCGTATCGCGCGATGGGATAATAATAATGTGCACAACACGCGTGTGGGTAGGTTAACCGTTTGCATTATAAATTGTTATCTTTCCTGAAAACGCGACAGGATGTACGCATATATTATTATATAAAAGTGTGCGAGTGTGTGTGTGTGTGTGTGTGTGTGTGCGTTGGCCATAAGCCGATTGTTTTTTCCACCAGATCCCGAGGGACGCGAATTCACGATTCGTGAAACAGACTCTCGCAGTCGCGTTTAATAGTGTATCGTATATTCGTATCGTGACACCACGATGTGTAATATTACGCGCTCGGCGAATTCTACACCCTTTACACCCACCTACGCAATAGCCGTGCACCTATATAATACAATATCTATATAGGCATATATATTATTTGTGTACGGGCTGATGTGTGTGTGGTTTTTTTTCTCCCAGAAAAACCTTTTAAGCGTCGCCGTTTCTGCCAAATCCTTTCATCCTTCGCGGCGCACTAAACCTGAACCCTGAACGGCTAAACGTAAACTGCTTGTGCGTGCGTATGTGTGTGTGTGTGCCTTATAGCCATAAGATCGGACATTTTATATACTTAGATTACGGCTGTGTGTGTGAGTACATATAATATATATATACATAAAAATGATGTATATACAACCATCGTCTCTGCCTAGATGTATATACGATATACCTATATATCGAATAAGCGTTCGTTAATGTATAAGCCACCCCTGCCCCCCCCCCCACTAGTATATCGCTCGCCCTTTCTCACCATGCACAGAAAATCGCTAACGCGTTTCCGCTGCTTCTGATGCGATGAATAACTATACCCACACATACGATACATACCGCCGTTACGACCCAACTATATATAGTACTATAGTAGATATACACTTACGTACGAGTTATAATAATATGAAAAAAAGAAATGTGCGCGTGGGTAGAGGCAGATTTGTAATAACGCGAGTTTATGCTGTGCCCGCACCACTACCGCTTCATCGTGTTAATGTCGTTTTATCGATTTTTTGGCGCTTTTTTTTCGCAGTTTATTTAAGACCATAGGAATGAGACGAAGCGCTACGAAGGAAAGAGGATACAGCAATTGGGGCAGAAACTTAAATGCGAAAAAAATTAACGTCGTGTCGTGTCAAAAACTTTGTGAACCCAAGACGGAAATGACGTGTGGTCATGATTTTCTGCATAACACGCCGTGGTATTTATTATAATATGCAGGTACTGCGTGCTGTGCAACACCGGATTTCCACCAAAAACTTTTCAAAAGTGGTTTTTCTTTTTTGCCGTCAAAAAAATACGAAAATCAACAGGCAACATTAATTATTATTGTTATATAATATTATAAACCTACAAAATGGTTATTAAAAGTTTCCATCGTAGACGGGTTTTCTCTCTCTCATTATATATGTATCCCAAATGTTGTCCTGAAATTTCCAACTTAAATGTGCTTTTTATTTTTCTTAACATAAGATTGCAGGTCGTATTTATATTGTTGTGCCTTACTCGCCACAGTATCATTTTATACTTCGATCAAAATATTGTTAGCCAGTATTGTTTTTATGAACTATAGGGTACATATGTTATGACTTTTGCCATTTCGGGTTACAGAATTGATCCACCACCCCATACAAAATAGACCCAACGTCACAACGCCCCAACCTAAATTCTACCCTGCATAAATATAATATATAAATTATAGGTTTACGTATTACGTCATCTATGATGGGCACCGTTACTTTTGGTAGGTATTTGTTATTAATGAAAATATATTAAACGTATAACACACGGCTGTCAATATTGGCATGTTATCAGTTATATCTCATATGTATACTGCCGTCCTAAGGAAGAATGCCGTAAATAGAAAAAAAAAAAAAATGAGATTATTCTGTATTACGTTTAAAATTACAGTTTTACACGTTGTTTTTAAGTAAAAATGCCGTAACTATGGTTATTCATCGAGATATGTGTGCTTATAAGAAACAAATATTGCCGCAATTGTAATTAAATATAATCGATGCTTAGCAAAAACGCCGTAATCACAGTTTGCTAGGGAAGATTGCCGTATCTTTTTCTAAAATACGGCGTTTTTACTTAGCACTTCATTATAATCTATATTTACGGCATTGTTGTTTAGAAAACTGGTCGTCAATAAGCCGTATCTTATAATTTAATTTTAAATTACTGATAATGTTTGGAGTTTTGCTGTTGTACACCATACACATTCTATATTTCGTTCAGTTATCTATGATATATCGTCGTGAATTGACGAAGTACAATTTTTATTTTTGCAATGAATGCACAACATGAATTTGTTTATGACCCAAACATAAATGTTATACCAGGTTCACCAGACTCAACAATTACAATTGCATCAGACTTATTAGATGGAATTGAAGAACTCATTCAAGGTAAAATAGTAAAATTATATAATAAAATAAAATTATATTTATATATTTTATTATATTATACATAATATTATAAAATTATAACTTAAAATATTAGATGATTATTATTTCATTCGAAAAATAAAGAATTGGGTGTACCTATCTAATTTTCAGATGATAATGAATCCGTCGTAAATAATATATCAGAGTTACCTATTTATTTTGATGATGGTGTTGTGGTTAACAATGAAGTAGAGCTTTTCACGAAATCCGGGGAACTTAGGAAAAGGAAAAAATATTTAACGAGTGTAGAAATGCGAAAAAAAATAAAACTAGACTTAGAAAAAGATCGGCACGGGGTGTTACCAGGCTGCGATAAAGAAAATTGCCAAAAACAGTGCTATAGAAAAATTACAGAAGAAAGACGATTTGATGTGAACTTTCAATATTGGAATATGACCTGGAAGGAACGTAGAGTTTTCATATTGAGTACGTGTCAATGCGTGGATGTCAAAACACGTAAAAATACTGAACTGACTAACCGCAAAAATGCTTTAAAATTTTATATAACTGATGAACAAGGTATCAAAATACAAGTATGCAAACCCTTTTTTTTTAACCACTTTAGGCTTTAAAAAAACAAATGATAGAGTTCTAGATATATTAAGACATTATCCCAATGGTCAAGTAGAAGCTCCAGATGATCTTCGTGGCAAGAAACCGACTAAAAAGTATTTACATCAACATTTAATAGAAGACCATATCGAGTCATTTAACCCGACTGTATCACACTATCGGCGTGAGCAAGCTCCAAATATTCGGTATTGACTTAAAAATGTATAATGACTAGATGACTTTGATTTCAAGATAAAGATATTGTAATTACTTTCAAATTGTGTTATAAATTAAAACTAAAAATTAGTATTGATAATATACGGCGTTATTTCTGTAATTTTTAGTGATTAGTACATTTTGGTATGCTACGGAAAAAAGCCGTAACTAGAATTACGGCATTTTTGCCAAGTAACTTATTCTAAATAATTAAGTAGGTACGTACTTAGCATGAATATCAAAACAAGCATATCTTGGTGAATTAAAAATTTTAAATAAAATTGAATAGTTCCATTGCATTCATTGAGTATATTTCCGTAAGAAAATATGTATTTTACTTTGAAAAATATTATATTTATGAAAATAGAACTACCAAAAACTACTAAACATAAAAATTCATTTTTCTCGAAATGGCATGAAGGAAACTTACGGCATTCTTCCTTAGGACGGCAGTATAGGTATATAAAACTAATCCCCCACTTTGTCCGATCGACTTAAAATACCACAAAATAATGGAAAAACATGTTTCGCTAATTGTAAATTAATTTCAAAAAATGAAACCCATTACTTCGTCTTATTGGTTATTGATTACGAAATTATAGGTGATGCCATTGCCAAAAATTGTACTTACCATCAAACTTCATTTTACCATAAGTTGTTATTTTTGTAATGAATAATTAGTATGACCTATGCAGTACCTATGACTATAAATAAACGTATTAAATTATTAATAAGAATTAAGATTTTATAATCTTATTATATTTGATGTAAGTACAACAACACTAATACAATTTTAAATTTTGATTTGTGGGACTGCGAATGTCTGCGTATCAAAAATCATAGTTTTTCATCGTTGAATAAAAACGAAATTATTTAAATTCTAAACGGTTAGGTTATGTATTGATTCTGCAATCTGCAATGATATAAATTTTATTTTTTTCGTGTGTGTGATACACGATAATACTAGTAGAAAAATACTTCGATATTTAACTTTGAAGGTGTCTTCTGATAACAAATTGAACATGAACTTACTTAAGAGTTCGAAATTGCGAAACCATAAAACCATAAAATGATATCGTAAATAAAAATGTATAAAATATTCGATACCACGAAATTAAAAAATTGATATAAAGTCATATAGTCGTATATCAAAAAATCTAAAAAGTATGAGCATTATTTTAATAAATACGAGAATTTCAAATTTGGACTAAATTTGAAATTCAAAATTTCAAACGAAGAATAACGATTTTATTGTATTGTTATAATTCAAAGTTATTATTCGTATAGGAACTAGAAATGTTTCATCTATATTATAATGTACACAATACCATTTTCAAATGCAATGTTTTTAGTAAATATTAATTCAACATTTCAACATAACGTAATACTAATAGTAAAATAAATTTCTTTAATAGTGATATAAATATGTGATAAAATATACTATCTAAGTGATGAGACTGACAGCCCGTCTTCGCCAGAATCGTTTTTCGTATGCAATGATTTATCATTGAACTCAAATTTAACACATACATTAAAGTGACTTGATGACTCGAAGGCCTTACAGTACTTTAAGTACCTTACAGTCTGTACTTTTTTCATTATTGCATCTAATATAGGTAATATAAATTATAAGCTACGCCTATTGTTCGTCGGGTGAAATCAACGGTACAAATAAAAAAATATGTTAAAATATAAATTTCTTTAATTTTGGTCGTCTATTGTTCGATGACAACGGTGTATCGAGTTTATTTTTAAGTTATAAACAAAGGGAATCAACGTCAAACTTATAAAGACGAAATAAATAATTTAAAATATATATATATATGTATAAGTATTATACAAATACAAACATATTTTAAACACACTATACATATTTATAATATACAAGTTAATCGGATAAAGTTGGCTAAAAAAATATAAAAATGGATTTTCAATTATTTAGTGATATTTTGAAGTGTATCGGACAAAGAAGATTGAGCTGAGGGTAGGGCGAAGATTACATGAAGTTGGTTATAACAACTTGAAAAATAATTTTACTTATGACTGGAAGATTTTAAACCTAGTTCTCGATCATTTGAAATTAGTTCGCAATTATTTCTAGGTAATTTTAAATCGAGGGGACAAAGTGGGGTGACTTAATAAACATATTGGACATGTATATAATATGTATTATAATATCATATTGATATTTATGTACAAATAATTTAACTGAAAAGTTACAAATGTATTTGTAATAATGTTAATAATTTATAATATAATAATTCAATATTTGAACATCACATCTTCTGTATTGGCGATAGAAAGTAATAAGCTGTAACGGGGACGCTGTGTATAATGTATATTATGTTGTTTTTCCACGATCCCCATTACAGACCACTCCCCGCCGGCCTAAAAATTGATAAGCTTTCCATCGCCAATTACAAATGTTGTAATATTCATGTCTTAATTGTGTTGCAGTACTTGCGCTTTATCATATTATTACAGCAATAAATAACCCAGAACGGAGATATCGATTAACTATTTATAGGTGTATTAGTGCTAACATGTGTACGCAACTAAAGTATACCTATACGTAATACGTCCTACGTGTTCCAGGAAAATGCCATTATTCTTATGTGGTGTTGTGTTCCCTGTTACAGCGCTACCGCTACGTAAATATTTGTAAGCATTATCATTTTGTTTATTTATTATTATAACTTTGAAGCAGACATTTTAAAATATTACGGGTGATTATTATTGTCATATTTTAATTATAACACAACAATTCACAAGTCATTATTTAAATGTTGACATTTGCGGGATAATGTTTAAAATCTTTGAATCTGTCATTATTGAAACAATTTCGGGATGTTTACCAGTAAATATTTTTGTACACTGATAAATGTATTCACAACAATATACAGCAATATTAAAATATAAATATTTTGAAAAAATACTGTTATGAATAAAATTGAGTTGATTATAATATTTTTATTTTGTTAAGTATTTGCAGTTGATTTAATGGGAAACGTCTATATCTATAATGTATATACGACTATATGAATTCAATAGGTAATACAATAATAGATTTACTTATAACTAAAGATTAGATGTTTTATTTAAAATAAATATTATACAACATAATAATTCTATAATAAAGGTATTAAGTAAGTATGTATGTGTTATATTAAATACAATATAAACATATTTATAAGGTATAATATATTGCAATGAGTATTTGATTTATCTTTTTGATATATAAGAAAAATAGATAAAACGTGGATGTATAAAGTACTCTTTATATAATTATATTGCTGTTTATTTCTTAGTATCCAATATCCATATATCTTTTTATTTTAATTGCACCCTTCAGCTCTTGTAATATTGTCAAGATTCAACAATTTAGGTTGAGTGGTTTTCACCACTATACTACGCTCATTCACAGTCTTACAGAAATATAATATTATTACCCATACTAGCTAGGCACCATAAATATTCAAAACCTAGACCCAAGTGTCAAACACACATTATATTACCATATGTTTTTGTGTGAATCATATTACATTATAGGTGTGTTAACTACTTGTAACCTGTGCAAGGGGTCCGTCCAGAATTGCATTGCAATTTGCAGCGGTCCATGGAATAGGACAAAAAGGGTTAATTGGGTATGGTCTGAATAAAAAAAATGTTCAACAGCTAACGTGACAATGAATATAATTATATATTTATATTGACATACATTATAAGATCACAAGTTCAAAAATACTTGTGCATAGGATTTCAAACAATATTACCAATATTCCATTCGTACATAATTATTTCATATTTGTGATTTATTCATTATGATAATGATAGTAATTTATTAGTAATAATAAATAATAATGATAACAAAACATTATTTAAACATTTTAACTTGCATCCCTAGTTTGGGAAACATTGACTTAATATATCCTAGTATTTAAATTGGCACGGGTTATAAGATACATTTATAGCATTTATATCGATCCATTGAATAATGCTCTCTATAAACAGTCTAAACATAAAAATGTTTACCTTTAGACTTTCTAATTGTAACAAATAATAAATAATTAGATAAATCATTGGAAATATCTATTTTTAGTCACCTTGGCAATGAAATAGTAAAATGTATAAATATTTTAAACAATTCCAAGCACACAAATCACAAAATACACATACTTTTTTGGTGAGCGTTTATACAAATGGAGGAAGGGAGCGATTTCAATTAAATTTCAGTTTGTTTGAGGCATAATTTAACTGTATAGTGAATGGATAGGGATATAAAACCGTTTTATAATAGATATCTAATGACCGTCGAAGTAATGCTCAACATCGGACGGCAACGTGTGTAATTATCATTTATGACGCCAGTTTAAAAAAAAAATTAATTTTGTTGTCTATTCATCAATAATGAACTAGTTATTATTATAATAAATAATAATTATGTCAAAACAGGCTGATTGTGTTGAACTTATTCTCATTTCAGTAACAAAAAATGAGTGATATTGAAGACTACACGAATTCCAGTTGAGATTTAATTACATACCACCTGACTATTACGCCAGATCAAACCAATTCAATACCAACTGATGAAGATTTAATACTGAATAATAATACTGCATTAGATAATATATTAATATGATACATCATTGGATATTTGCATATGAAAATGATTCTGGTTGACTGGTGTGGCTAGGTGGTTGGCTGCAGTTGCAAAAACGTGTTCTTAAGTCAAACATCAGCCGGTGCCACTAGTTCCCGGATGGGTGACCGCCCGGGTTCTATACTGACAAGTCCACGCAACATATATAGACGCTTGTTCTAACCAATCATACCCTCCCCCACTGTTAAAATTCCAATGGCCTATGTTACTGAGGGTAAATTTAAAGAAAAAAAAATAAGAAGGATAGTAAATAATTTGAGATTTACTTATATTTGAAAATGCCCAATATTATCAAAAACGTTATTACGTTTCAAATTAATTAATTTAATCCAAAAAAATATTAATAAAAAATTAACATTTTTACCATCAACATTTTTCTAAAAATTGGATTGAACAATTAGCTATTTTTATTTTGTAAATTAAACATTTTTGGTATTATAAAAAAAAATTGTATACTGTACCCACTATAGAACACCAATAAATTATTGGCGCTTATAAATTACAAATATAAAAATGTTTAAATACTGATTAGAACAAAAGTTATTTAATTAGGCGGGTTTTTCTGCTACGCTCTGTTTATAATCATATATTTATATTGCTATTAAAATCATTAATTTGATTATAACTTATAAGTAATACAACAGTTGAAATGGTTGAATTAATTTTTACCGAAAACATAGTATTTAAAAATGTCATTGTGTGTTTCAACTTAATAATAATATCTGTTAAAAGTTTCAAGTACTTACAGTTAAAATATTTTTTAGCAGCGACAAAATAACTGAATTATCTAGTTTTTCTTCGTTTATACCTACCTAATTTTGTCAAAATGTTAACTTCAAATATCAATAAAAAAAATTGTGTACCTATATACACATTTTGGATTTTGTTACAGTATTAACTAATTATTAGTAACCATGTGTTACATTTTCAAACTTTTTGACCGAGTAAATAATTTTTTTCAATAAATACACAATGAAGAAAACAAAAAATAAAAAATAATACAAATTGTCAAATGTCTATAAATACCTCAAAAGAGTCAAAATATTTTTAAAACTATACTATATACAGAAAATGGTAGTACACAAATTTGATTAAGTATCATTTCTAGTATGTGTATGGTTTTCGTTTTTAAAAAAATTAAGTTCCTACAGCAAAAAAAAAGACTATCAATTGATGAGAAATCGTTATTTCATATTCATGATTATCAAATTTAGTCAAATTTTAAGCTTCAGATGCTTATGAAAAATATTTGTGCATTTGTGTTCAACTTTATTTTTTAATTCGAGTAACAACAATTTATAAAGAACTTTGTATTCAATTTTCAAATCGAATGAAGAAATCTCGTTAAATGTCTAACTTAAAACGCTTATTAAATATAGTGACTATGTATTTTTGATATTTCGTATTGGTATATGGAAAACTTATGAGGAATCTTGTCTTAAATTTCCAAGGTTTTTAACCTAGTGAACATTTTTTATCAAAATGTATAGAAAAAAACGTAAAAATATTTTGAAAATTGTATTATACGAAGAAATTGTTGACATTTATTGAAAATGTCGTCAAAATGATAGGAAAAACTGTTATGTATATTTTGGGACATTTGGCTTTACCCTGTTATAAAGATAAATGCGTAAGATTGTAAGAATAACGACAAATGGAGGTTCTGTGAAGCAATCTGAAAAATTCGGTGCAGACGACCAGTTCAATTATTAGAAACACAAATTAAATTCGCTAATACATTTTCTTATATTAGTCATGCTCTAAATTTATTTGTTATCATCATTAACGCCACAGTGACGACGAAAGGGTTAAATAAAAGTTTATTAGAAATGTGGGATAATAATAAAGGAAGTTATAAATGTTTTCAATACTTCAACAAAAATAAAAACTTTATTTTGATAAATATTTTTTATAGTTCCTTAAAATTTGTATGAGAAATAGATGGTTATTAAGGACATGATCATTAAAAAGAAAATTACAAATAGTCGATCCACCAACTAAAAATTTAGAAGATAATTTTTACACCACAACAATTTGCTTCTTAGAATTTAAAATATGACTTCACAAAAATGTTGTACAATGGTGAGTTCTTTTCATAAGACTATAATAAAATACGAAAAAATTAAAATATATCGCATCTTTGATATCAGATTGGAAAACGGTGCAGGTAATTGTATGCCGTATGGTATCTACTCTATCACCACTAGGACTTGATAAGAGGGGAATAATAGTTTTCTCTTTTCCCTCAATCTGAACACTCTTATATTTACCTACTCGTCACAAAGAGGAATTTTTGCTGCATCATCGTTTAAAGAAAAAACTGCATTTATATTATATAGTCCTCACCTATACAAATATCATTATCAATAATATAATTTACAAGCATACTTGTATTATACGAAAAAACGTCAATACAATTTTAACAAGTTGAACGTGAGCCAATGGTTGTTACTGTCTTATAAAGTATGTATTTTTTATCGAATAGAAAGTAATGCTCATGTTCTGGTAAAGTCCTTTAGGTATCCATAATATTAACCAACAAGAAAATGGTGAGTATACCTACTAATATATTTTAGTTTATAAATGTTATGTACGTACGATCTAAACGTTTCTTTCTACAATAAGCTTAAATGTTTGTCTGTTGTTAATTTTGACATGTAGTATTAAAAGGGTGGTCCTAATACATGATGATCAAAATTGATGAAAATGTATACAGACAATATTATATTAAAATATAACGGGGATGGAAATAGTTATCAATATATGAACATATTTTCAAATGGCTGTCACGGCCGTGATTATTGAGTGAAATTCTCTTGATAAAAATACATTAATTTACTAAGGTATTTTTATTGCACATACTATACGTATTAAAGCGTATAGACCGTTCTGTCATATTGTCATACTGTCATACACTCATACTGATTTTAATAAATTCCACGAGTATAATGTTTTGAAGGGTTTAATAACAGTGGGAAGGTTACAGAGGGATGCTGGAATGTCATCTCTTCATTTTTTGTCATTGACATATTTCATCCCCTACTTAATTTTATTTAAGAATGCCAATCCCTTACAACACATATTACATAATATATAATATTTATCTATTCTAATCTCGAGTTTCAAATAAAAGCATAAAAAAGCTTCTACATTTTTTTAACATATATTTTATTGTATTTGTTTTTATACTACAAAAGCGTGCAACTTGAGGCTTTTCATATTATGTGTTGAGTGACACTTTTAATATTAAAACAAATAATATTTTTGTCCTCTCTCATTTTATAACATATTTACTGGCAGGCATATACTAATATAGTACATAATATATGTATATGTAAAAAATCGTATTTAATGAATAGTGAATACTACGAGTACCCTATGCCAAATAATATAATCAACATTTTTTTTTAAAATTTTGTTGATCGTTAAATTAAAAAATGAATACATGAATTTTTATAAAATTTTATATTTCAAAACAGTGAGAACTGGAGGTATAATACAATTGACACAGTGCTTCGACTTTCGTTGAGTTTAAAAAACAGAATGTCACACTTGTTGATAAAAAAAATAGATGTTTCTTGATCAAATATTTTTGAGGTAGGTATACAACAATCAGGAGTCGATCTACTGATTCTATACAATTGCTCATAATCGTATAATTATATGAAAAAAACATGTACCTATACAAAAATGTTTTATCATGCTTGATCTACTGAAAAAAGTTTAAGGACACAGTATTAAATTAGCAGATTTTAAAGAACAGTTATCAGAATATCTTTGACTTGGTGGTCTAGATATATAAAGAAAGCATAAGGCAGACCAACCAATAAACTAAAACAAGAAATACAAGACTTACCTTAAGTAAGTTATATAAATACAAGTATGAGTCTTCAATGTTCAAAACTCTTAATATATTTGTGTTCTAATAATTTTTTTACAGATTTCACAACTAATATCTTAGGTAATATTATGGCAGTATTTTTGTAATATTTTTTTTATGTGTATGTGAAAGAATTTCAAAATCGGATATATATTTTTTTTTTCATAAATAGATTTATGTTACTTACATAACTACCTCTACTAAAATGCCTATGAATAGCTTAATATTATCAAAGTATTTTGAAAATTGCATTGTGTATAGAAAATTATAATCCAAGTGATTAACGTGTAGAAGTTTAGAATAATTACAAGAAAATAAAAAAAAAGTCCTAGTATAAATCGTTATAATACGCTTGGGTGTAAATATACAATGTTGTATTGTCGTCACAATTTAAATAAATTTGAAAATAATAATTTGATGTGGCTGTATGATAATTTATTTTTTTAAATTTTATCGAGAGCAATCTATGAGGAATTCTGTCCTAATTTAAGTCATACGTAGTAAAATTAATTACCTTATAATTGTAAAACTTTTTTAATTGTTTGGACTTTTGACGAAATTCGAACTAAAACGCTAATACAAAATTTGGATTAATGGAATTTTTTTTTTTTAATTCTAATAATAACATCTTATATTTTACACTGTTTAAGCAAATTAATAAAAAAAATAAGAGATAAAAATAAAAATTAGTTAAATTTTTCAAATGTCAACAAATAGTTTAAAAAGTGACAAAATATTTTGAACATTTTCTTACCCCTTTAAAATTTCAAATCTACAGTTACTTTTTTGAATTTATACAAAAAAAAAATCAATTTTATCAAAAACTTGCGTAAATATTCCTGTTTTTGCTGTTTTTGGGTTTCCCAATTATTTTAACCAAACCTAAACATATTTAATGAATACATTTAATATTAATTATATTTAAGTAATATAATTATAACTTCATTACCTTAGCGTGATTTTACAGAAATGGTAAATTAATAAAAATGCTCTGTTATGAATCGCTTTTAAATTTAAGTAAAATATATCACCCTTAACAAGGATTTATTAACGCACACAGCCGACTTTTACAAAAATGTCCATGTGCTTACAGTTAAAAGAGTGTTTTATAAAGCCGCAGTAATTTATCTTATAAAACTATAGGACTACTTATTCACTTAACTCACAATGTTAACAGAAAGTTCCCAAAAATATTTTTTTAAGAGCTTTTAACAATAAAACGACTTCTAAAATGCAATATAAAGTTGTAAGAACTAAAATTGCAAACATTTTTTTGTCTGAAAGTATAAAATAGTTACATAAATAACAATTTCACAGATTTTTAGTAGCTATATGATAAATTATATTATAATAATATTTAATATTAATAGTTATTTCAAAGTTCTATAAATAGCTCAAAACAACTCAAAATATTTTGAAAATGTTGTCATGTACAGAAAATGATAAAATAAATATTTTCAAAGTGCCTGCCCATAATACTTATTAGATATAAATAGTTTTTGAATTACAACTAAATCAGGAACTCGATCTATGAGAAACTTACCTGTGAATATCCCATATCGTACAAATTTCATCTTCAAACACTCAAAAAACTTATTTGACTATTGGTAAAAAGATTCTGAGCAAGATATTGCCAAAGATGTTATAATAATACTGAGTATATATTTTGATACTATTGCAATTAAAGTAATTTATTTTACAATTACTAATATAGTAGGCTGAATTAATGTTTGCCGAATACATTGCATTTGGAAGTGTCAGTGTGTGTATAAATTAATATAATAGTATACTTTTTTGGTTTCAAGTAGGTACCCAAGGATAATATTTTTAAATTACTCGTACAACAAAAGAACTAAAATTGCTGATTTACCTTTAAATATCTAATTTCGTCCAAATGTGAACTTACTAACAGAAATGTATGTATAAACAAAACCAGTTTGCGTTTGATTGGGTCGTAATGCACAAATTAATAACTGAAGACTTGAATTATTGTACAGTGTATACCTACGATTACGATACTTGTATAAATAGGAAGGTCTGTTATTTTATTTTTTAAACGTCTATGTGCTTATGTTTTTATTTACAAATAAATATAAAATTAAAAAATTAAAATTTTGTCATGATTTTCTTAATTTTTTAAGACGGATTTTATTTATATTTTAAGATATTTAAGTATGAATATTTACCAATTTCGTTAAACTGTTATGAAATTAAAAAAGTGATATAGTGTAGTTATATATTCTAAAAGCAACTAAAACAAATCGTGAATGCATAAGGTTTTTTTTTGTATAAGAGTTTAAATGTTTGTCAAATTTGTCAAATGTATGGAAATATATTATTTTTTTTGTTAAAATTCATATTTTTTTAAAAAAAAAGCCTTATAAACACGATTCATCACAAGTTGCACCGATTTGAAATTACAAACATCATATATATTCGAGAACATTTCAAGCGGTAAAATTTTAAATGTTGATAAATACGTCAAAGTTACGGTTTGTAACTATACAATCCGTGGAACACACAATATCTTCGACTGTGCCATACTGTTTTTCCGTCACCAGTGAAGGCGTTTGTTGGTTACCAAAATATCACTCCGAGCGACGTTCAGGATTTGTTGTGGGGACTGTGGGCCCAACGATATCCCGTCCAGTGAGGACGACCGACTTATACAGGCAGCCTCCCAATACTCCACATTTTACGACATGGTTGAGAACATATTGAGCTATACATCATAGCGTCAAAGTAAGAACACACCTTGAATATAATATCGTAATTATGTCGGAAAACATTCCATTATTGTATCATGACTCCTCCCCTGAGCAGCATGACAACATATCTAGCATTGAACATGCGATAGCATCAATAAGTGCTGCTTGCAGCGCAGACTTTAGACGTTGCCTAGAGTGTAATGATGAGGAAATTGTACCTATTTTGAATTATTTTTTTGAATTTTTCGAATTGATATTTACTTAAATATTTGTGTTTGCTCAAAGAAAAAAGGTAAAAGGTGCGCAATCGTGTTACACCCGTCTTTCAGGTACATCCGTATTCCGTAAGTTACTGCCCGTGTTTCTGAGGTTAATGCGTAAGTTGAGGCCCATGGTTATAAAAAATAAATATGTAAATTGTCTCCGACGAAAAGTCCGTAAACATAACAAGTTATAGTAACAATACTTCCGTTTCAAAAGAGAATATACGGTTCCCTATCTGGCCGTCTACAACTGTAAAGACGTACAACGATCACATGATGTTAGTTCGCAGATAACCGTTTTATACGAGTGTACGAATAAGTTACCTACTGATTTTTTTTCATTTACAATAAACGTTATGAATCCTATGTTAAGTGAAAAAAAAATAAAACATTAATATTGATTGGCGAACATAAATTTCGTTTTCATAAATTCTTGAAAAATGACATCGAACGTTGGTGATGCGCCATCAAAACGTGTTAAGTGCTTTGCAACATTTAGCAATCTTAATTCTGTAATTGGATGTTGTTATGAACATAATTATAAACCACTATCAGAAAATATTTTAACCAGACAAAAACTCAGTAATAATTTAAAACGATTCGCAATTGACGACATGTTTGCCAGACCATAAAAAATGCTATACACGATAATATTGAAAATATAACTTCTGGAAATGTTTAATTAATAAAAGGAAATATCCATAATACCCTATCTTAAAAATTACCCAAATTGCCTACTACATTAACTCAAATTCAAAAACAATATAAAATTGAAGACACTTAAAGATGAAGATTTATACGAAACAAATATATTAGGTTTCTCAACAGTTACTGATTTGCAAGCTTTATGCACTTTGCACACGATATTTGTAGACGGTACTTTCAAAAGTTGCCCAAAATGATTTTACCAATTGTTTACTGTTCATGGTGTGCTAAACAACAATTACGTACATACTTTTTGTTTATTTTTTACTGCCATCAAACTATCAAAGTCAACTAATTGCTGTACCAATGCATTTCAACATTTAGTTAACGAATGTAGAAAAAAAATGATCCCTATTCGAATGAGTGTTGATTTTGAAAAGGTAATACATACTGCTGCAAATACTTTCTAGCCTTTTCTTCAATTTAAGGGGTGTAGATTCCACCAAGGACAAATTTGGAATAGAAAAATCCAAAAGCTAGGGTTTTCTACACATTACAAAAAAATATATACTGAAATAAGTAATTTTTTACAACTATTTTTTGAAATTCCCATTTTAAGTCCACAACATTTTGAAAACTGTTTTGTCGAAGACATTATAGGCACCTATACAATTATAAAAAAATTTAAAATATTTACAGACTATGTGTAAAATCATACATAAAATATGACGCTGACTTCCACCAGAAATATGAGCAGAATATTTATCATCGACATTACCCACGACTAACAATTGCAATCATTCCATAGAAAATTGAATAGTACTTACATTAAATTCTTCAAATCCAAATATTTTTAATTGTATAGAAATTTAAAAAATATTGAAAGTGATGTTTACATACAGCGTTACGGAATCAGGACATCAAGGACAGAAAAATGATTGAAAAAAAGGATATAGTAAAAATAAAATAGAAGAATTAGAAACTAAAAAAATAACCCAAAAATAACTGTCATTCGAATTTTTACCTACCTACTTCAATATTATATACTTATAAATTATAATATATAATAAACTAATAATAACTTAAACTGAATTTACTGTAGTTCAAACTTCAAATGGCAATAGACTACATCGATAGACTTATAATAAAAATATAAATTAAGTTTTAATGAATAAAGTAATTTAAAAAAAAAAAACAATTTTTTTAACCATACCTATATAATAAGCTATAGCAGTAACATAAATTTGTCCTAAGTCTAGTAAAATAGGAAGGAAAATGTTGGCATACATTTTAACATAAAAAATACCCAGGACATAATTTACTTTAAAGAGACACACTGAGACGAAACTTACAGTCACTCCTATTGAATAATAGAAAAATGAATTACTTCAAGTAATTTAATATGTTAAAAAAAATATTTTTTTTTTAGTTTTGATAGCAATAATTCTATAACAAAAAATACAAAAGTTTAAAATTTCAAAATAGTACATAAAAAAATAAAAATAAAATCCTAAATAAATCTAAATCTCATTAAGGTATCAACGTGTTTATATTATGTAAAGATAGACATTTACCGTTTTCTTATTATTCAAATCATTACATTTTTTGCAAATACTTTTTCGAGTATGTGTGTTTAAAAAAATGACATGTATAAGCATATTTTAAAAGATTGAAAAATATCGTGTCTGAATGGTGTTTTGAAGTGGTCATTATTCGATATTCTCAATAGCTTTTCTTTACAACCACTGAAAAACGTTAAAGAAATGTTAAACAAGTAGGGCTTATAGAAGAAATGACATCAATGGTTTAGCTTCACTCGAAATATTTTTTATAATGATATGATGATTTATCATTATCCATTACTTAATAATTTTATATTCAAACACACTTATCCTAACCGACTATCCTGTTCCGAATAAGTGTAGTATTGTAGTAATTACTGATTAGTGTAGTCAAATTCAAATGTTGGTGCTCAACACAACACCTGAGTCCGGCCGTTTACAGTTTAATTTATCTAATGCTTAAAATATTATATTTAATTATATTGTCAATTATCTTCAAATAACAATTATAATTGTATAATAAATCACAAATAAGGAATAACAATGATATATACAATTGTGTTTTAAGTTAACATAGGTACCTTTTGGATATTGCATTATTACAATATCAAAATACCTATCTAATATTATATTTTATAAAATATATTCAGTAGCTAAGGTCGTAATTCTGATCAGAACACACTTTTTAATGGTCAAGTTTATTCACATTAATTTAGCATTAGTTGAACCGGTTTAATTACCACTGGTAAGATTGTATAATAATGCAAACATAAAAAAGGGGAGGGTTTTTTAATTAAATTTAATAAAACATTTCATTTGTCATTAAATATTTCAATATAATTTTCAATTTGTTCATAAAATATTAGTAGGCATATAAAAGTATAGTCTCTATAGACTACTATAGACTAGTCTATAATATTAATTCCCTGTTAAGTGGTCACTACATTTTGGAAACCACCGCACTAGATAGGTGTAAAATAGTGAAATATATCTTTGACAACACTGAACATCGGCGATCATCCAGATCATTCCAGATTATCTGGAACTTACATCAGCGATTCTCTACTGTGGATTTATAGCAGTCAACAATACCAACCACAAAAAAAGTGTTACTTAAACGATATACTTTATAGTTGTATACGATTGAAATATTAGTGGGTAGCTTAAAATATTTATAATAGTAGGTATAAAGTTGTATAGAAGTTTTAACTAAGGTAATAAATAATAATTAATGACTAATATTCTTCATGGTATACTAAGTCGAATACACTGAAAACATTGCACTTTTGTATGTGATCTGCATAGTTAATAGATAATATGAGCTCCTATAGAGTATTTGTTTGTAAACAACAAAATAATAGAAATGTTAATATATTTTTTATGCCTCATAAACAGAACATATTATTTTATTTAATACAAGTATTCTTTAAAAAGTGTAAAAAAAAGTAATAAACTTAAATTTTTTCTTTTACACGTATCAAGTTTTTTTAACAGTTCACATCCATTCAAATATGACCGATCTATACGTGACATGAAACAACAAAATGTATACTTTTTTCTTTTGTCCAAGCACACATTCCCCAAATTAAATATAATATGATTGTATGATATAAGACTCTTCCTGTGAACTTATTACATGCCGAATGTATATAACGTATTCGTAGAGGGGACTGTACCGACTTAAGTCGTCTGCAGTAGACATTGACGAGTGACCAAACCGGATCAGAGGCTAATATACTTAGATACATATTAGGTATGGTTGTATTGTAGTTGATATTTATACACATATATTTCAAAAATATAATGTTAGATTGTGAACGGAGTGATGCAAGTAGGTACAATGATTTTTTTGGCTAAAAGTCACTTATTCTAGTAGAAAAACTGCATCTTTAACTTAAGAAGAAATTAGATCTAGTTGTAACTGTCAAAAGTAAAAAAGTCAGGCAAGTTGGCAGGGGCGGCTCGTCGGGGCCCGGGAGAGACTTTGAAACTGCGGCTTCCCTTAAAAAAAAACTACTTCTAAATAATAATTAATTCAAAGTAAAATGTATAAAAGTATTTGTATCTGAATCGTATCTAATTATTTTTGTCTCAAAGTACATATCAGGTAACTTGTCCATTATAGCTGGACAGTTAGGTAGGTACAGCTGATTAAAATGATTTCCATTTTTTTTATTATTATTTACTATAATTTATGCCATAAATAAATGTCGTAAATAAAATTGTATTGTAAATTTATATTTATGCTCTATGTAGGTGGACTTTAAAACGTAGGTACCTATCTTTTAATTAATTTTTCCTTTTATGTCGGGATCCCTCCTTTTTGAAACTCGGGAGAGTTTACATACACCTTTCAGACAGTACTGAAGTAGACCCAGGAGAGCTTACTATCGTCCATGGGGAATGGGCATAAATTACTATACACCCATTTTAGAAATTGAAAAATTTGGTTTGTAATTTACTATATTATTTTTATTATGTGCCTAGCTGTTTACTGTACTTGACAATTTGCAAATGTAGTCCATCAAAATATAATATAATTTAATACGATTTATTCTATTGTCTCTGTCTCATCGACAATCGTATATTATTATGAACAAATTCCAGCGGACAGCAACAACTCAAAATCACATAATTTTCGAACAGAGATAACTCAAATCTAACTTATTGAGTGACTTCTAAGTTCAACTAATATATTATTATCACAGGTATACATTGAATCAAACTATTATTAGGTATTTATCATAAACAAATGTCACTTTTAATTTAAATTAATTTACTAACACAAATTTGAGTACCTACCTATCTCAGATGTATAGTGTGAGTTAAATGGCTGTATAAAATGTATACACATAGGTACATTTAATATACTATCAAATTTATATATATATATCATATATGTATTATAAAATAGCTTACCTTTTACATACCCAAATTGATCTCAGGAGACGAGAAAATACATTGTACCTACTAAAATATATTACATAGGTATCATTTGTATATTGTTATTAAAAAGTTTTTTTTTTCCTACATTTTCCCAGTAAAATACCAAAAGTATTAATTACAAAAGTTAGACGTATGGAAATAACGGGAAATGGTTTAGAGAGAACGATATAGAAATACATCAAAAACTTATTTTTCAAGAAACGTTGATAACTTTGATACTTTATCAATTTTTCCAATACAGCTTATGAATGTTAATTTAAAAGAAATTAAGTATCAACCAATGAAAAAAGTATAAAATTGAATTCATATCTCGACTGTACATACATCTACTTACTAGCCTAAGAAAAACCATATGTCTCTTTTAAAGCATCGAATGTATTAGAATAAACTTTTCAAATTTTGAGGGTTTGATAAACTNNNNGGGGCTGAAACCTTAGCTACTGAATGAAACATTTATGCAAATAATTAACACCACACACATTTTTTAATACAACATATAGATATACCGTATACTGCGTACTTAATTACAATATTGACAAAAAATAAAACTTATTAAACATTTTTTCATATGTACTATTTCATCTACTTATAATAGTAGTCAAAATTGTATTTATAATATACATCGAACACCACACAACTCTTGATAAACAATAAGAATTACTAATACCTACTGTATGTAATATGTATGGCTTTAGAGCAACAAGTAACAACAAAATAATTTAATTATAGAATACATTTTTATTTTAAAAAAATGTACCTTACACATTTTTTAAGCTGTATTTTTATGTTGGATTTAGCAAATGTGTTTAATATTTTTACGGTATCCACTGTAATATATTTTTCGATTTTCAATATTGCTAAATCAGTGAATCAGCCCTGAGCAAACTGGTTATGTACTTATGTGATTGCCACTTGCGTAATTTTAAATAAATTTGGAAATACTTTATTTACATGTTTTTTGATATTTTCAAAATTAACTTTTGATATTATAGTATGTTTTTTTTTGTTATTTTGTTTTTAACAATATACATTTTTTTTAAATATACCATTAGGCCGGTAGGCCCTCCCCCCTAATCGCAGTTCTCCAATACTCTTATTAAATTAAAAAACATATGTTTACGGCTTATATGATAAAAATTATGTTTTCCTTTTATATTCTCGGTAAATGTTGAATAAAAAAAAAAAACATTTTGACTTTCTTTTATTTAATAGTAAAGAAACAGAAAATTATTGTTATATTAATAATTTCTAGACTTATTCGAAATCAGATGACCAACCATAAAATATCTTAATTAATATGGATAGGTAGTAGGTACCATTGTTTATTTCAGAACTTCTATCCCCTTAGGGGTGTGGGGGGGGAGTTTGGGGTTAAGTATTATATAAATTAAGTTTTTTGTTATTTCATTTGTTTTATAATAAACCATTTTTTGTTTTAAATATTTTATATTTGTTATTTTTGTGCCATAATAATTTAAATGTCTTAAAACACCAACAAAATCTTTTAGGTTATACATTTGTACTGTTATTGGCATAACTTATTATTTTAATTTCAAGTGTTCAAATACTGAGTTTAAAATGTTCAAAGACTATATCAGACTGCTCAATTACTAGTATACTACAACTTTTTTTCGATAAACTAATATTGTTGAAATACGTTTAATTTAGTATTCTATTAAATTTGTTGATTACAAAGTAGATGGATCAAGAAATTTAATAAATAAAACAAAATTTATCAATGAAATTCGATGGTCAACCATTTCTAAACTGTTTAATAACTGGACTAGTTACCTATATTTTCAAAAAAATAAATTCAAGTTGAAGGGGCTAAAGAAAAGTACGTAATAGTTATTAGTTATACAATAACGACAAGAACTGGTAAAATCACTCTGTTGCATAGGTGTCAAGTGACGAGTAAATCTATTGTCATTGATTAGTTCACTATAACTTTCAATGGTTGAATGGATGTGTTCTATTTTACTTCAATGATGAATTATTGGGTATACCTAAAATAAATGAGCAGAGACCACTAACAGACAGTTAGCATACACATAACTTAAAATTAATTTAAATATTTTGAAAATTAACTTGTGTCCAGTAAATAATAATACATCTACTTCTACATTGAGGCAAAAATTTCAAGTCCCTACGATTAATATTTTTTGAATCAACAAGTAGACAAAATAAGTAAAATTTTTATTTTTTAATATTAAATCAAATTTTGAAAATGAAATACTAATATGAAAAAATTGTGTATTTGTATTACTGAGACTTTCAGGTTCCTATCAGAAAAACTTACACTTATGTGGATCTTGTACTCAATTCTCAAACTTAGCTATTAAAAAACAAACTATAATATTGCACACATTTTCAACTACAAATAATTTTTTAATTGTTTGAGATTTTCACTAATTTCATTAAAATATGAACTTTTAAAGCTTTTAAATAAAATCATACCAATCAATGTATTTTAATATTTTTAAATTAGTATAAAAACAATTTATTTGGGATCTCATATTAAATTTTAATCTTTTTAACTGTATTTAAATTGTTTAACATTTAGCTAAAATTAAAATAATTTCAAATGCCTACACAAATTTAAAATTAGGCTAAATATTTTGAAAACTTATTTGAAAATGATAATTGGAGTAGGACTTTACGGTCCAAAAATGGGTTTTGTGACCTTACAAACATCAAAACTTTATTAACATTACATTTTAACATTTTAGAGCAACATCAGTGGTCTACAATCTACATGAAGTTAACCTAATTAATATTTTGCTAACGGCTTACCTACAAATCATCGTAATGAGCAAGATAAATAAATGTGAAAATTTTTAGTCGATATGCCTAAGTTAGTGGGGCAACTTTACATGCTCTGCACGTTTACATAATTAGTAATGTTTATCTTTGCAACAATTATTTTTACAACCATATAAAGTAAATATTAAGGGCTAATATCCAAAATATTTTTTTTTGTACAAAAATGATTTCCATTTATTTAAAAGTATTTCACAAAAATTTTAATTCAATACAAAAGATTTAAAATAAATTATTGTAACAGTGTTGTTTTATTAATATAAAAAATTGCTCAGGTCTTATATTTATATATATATAAATGTAAGAATTAAGTACCATATTAATTGCAGTCAATAGTAACTAATATATATAATTATAAATATAAAATAAAAATTATGTTAATAAATTGTATATTCCCGATAATTTGAAACTTGGAGAAAACTCAGTGAATTGTATTTAAAAATATTTGTGATCAAAATCCCTTCTAATAATTACAATTTTTTAAAATTGATATGTTAACATTCAAGTTACCGAGAATCTACAAGAATTGTACATTTAACAAAATAATTAGCGTTTACAGTAAAAAATATAAATATAAAGATTATTTTGATTTAAGTTCATATAATATTGCAAGAGTAATAATCATAACAACTATGTTTTTTACTTAAAATGAATAAACACAATAATAATTGCAACAAAACTTATAAATATAAAGATTTAAATGATGTTTTAGTTTAATTAATATAAAGGACATACAAATTAAACTTTGGAATTATGTCTTATGAGCTTAATGTTAAAATTATGGCAGTTTTATAACAAAGAAATGTTCATAAGTCTTAACTGAAAAACAAAAGGTCAAAGTTTTATTTAATTGGTTCTTGATACTCACATTGAATAAATATTTACGTACAAATTATTTAATAAGTTTGTTCAAAGGAAATATTTTGGTAACAATATAGTTGTTTATAGATAATTACAGTAGTTTTCAAGAAAACAGTGTCAATACGGCTCGAGTCACTAGGCGTTTACGCCTAATTGTACTCGAACAATAAATTGTTAAATCACAATAACCTACAATGATTAATGTTAATGCCAATACAGCAAAGCCAACACTCATAGAATAAAAATACAAACACTCACACACACACACACATCCACACACACATATATATATATATGTGTGTGTAACAAATTATCATAAAGAATCATAACATTACATAAATAATAGTAGTAGAAATTGTGGTATATAAAATGTAAAAAATATATAATTCTAACGTCACATTAATAATAAAATTATTATATTACTCAGAAATAAAGATAACTGTTACTACTTAGTAATATTAATTATATTGTTAAAAAAGCCTAAATAATGATTATTATTATTTTCTATGTACACATACATTTAATTACCACCAAATTTATAATTATATACATGACATTTAGTGATGCTAATTGTTTATTAATTAAGAAGTAGCTTGATTTTGATAACTTATACTATGTACATTGAATATTGGACTTGAAATCAATATAACAATTAATTAGATAAACAAAATGTGGTATCAAATCATCCCTAATTTATTAAATGTCCTGTGAATAGTATAAAATATATTAGTCTGTAAGAAATCTAAATTAAAAACAAATATGTTGATACATTAATAAACCAAACTTTAAATTTAATTAAACATAAGCTTCAGATTTTCCTGAATTAGGTCGAATTCGAGCCAAAAATTTTTGCCAACTATTCAGAGTTTTACTAGACCAAATCCAAACACTCGATGTAAGACCAACTAATAATGAAACAAAATATTTAGCTATAAACACCTCAAAGCTAGGTTTTTTTCCCGTGTCACTGGGTTGAGAAGGACATGGCAGAGCATACTTTGGATCTTGACAAAGAGTAGAGTGCCAACTAATAATCCATGAACTGAGATTGACATGTTCATAAACTAAACATAAGATTTGAGCCACAGCAGGTACTGTGTATAGAACACTAAAGACGCCAATGCGTATCATCAATTTTTCCAATTTTTCAGTACCTCGAGTACCATCATGTTTCATTACTTTTCGAATGCGGCATAAAGAAACAAATCCAGCCATCCAAAATGCTGTACCCAAAATCAGGTAAACTACTAAAGGAAATAGCACCATGTCTCTCACAGCCGTATCATCACTCCAAACAGCCATTGAACAGATACCGGTTAAAACATCACCTAAAATATTTAAACAAAATAAAATAATTTTTTACTAACAATTTCATAAATAACAAGATAAATGTACAATTTAAGGATCAGAAGATCTGTGTACTCATAAAATAAGCTTTTATTTATTTATTTTATAAGATTTGTTATAATAGTTTGTAGGTGTGCAATACTTGAAATTGAAATGCAACTATTGTCTATGACTTGTGATATATATTTTAACAAAATTGTAAACACCGTTAAATATCTAATCAAAATTTTTATATGAAACTTGAATATTTCATGGGAAATTAAGTGTAAATAATCAAAACTTACATAACTGTGAAATTTTGTTTATACTAGGTAATTATTATTAAAATATATGATGCCCAGCATGAGTAAAAAAGAAGTATAAATACAGGATGCGGCGTAATGGACTCCCACATTTCCGAAGTGAATTAAAAAAAAACGATACAAGATAAAGAAAAAAAATTTTTATTTTTAAAAACTATATTATATAAGGTTTTTTTAAAATTAGTTTTTAAAAATTATATCGTCTAAATGATTGCATTGACGAGCAACGCACATATGGAGCCGTTCTCGAAAGTTTTCCATCACTTTCGCCAGCATATCGAGTGGAATCGCGGACTTAGGACGTCCAACCGGTTTTTAGGCATTGCAGATCCCGTTGCTCTTAAATTTTGTACCCAATTCAAAATCATTTTCCGATCAGGGACACTTTCGTTTGGATTCAAACTGAACCGATTGCGAAATGCTCTCTGTCGCAATCACACATTCAGCGTTTTTGAAAAATGCCTCAATAACGAAACCAAGTTGTTCACCAGACCACGGCATGGTGACGACTAAAAACCTTATTAATAATCTAATCTAGCGAAATAAACCACTTTAATCTAATCAGTTTAATTACGCGCTAATGATTATTTGAAATATGGGAGTCCATTACGCCGCACCCTGTATAAACTTATAAACCTAGTGGCTTAAAATAGGATTTAAAAGTTCTTCAAACAAGATATTGTGTTTTATGTCTTACAATATTAGGTTTATTATTGTTTAATATTGTATCTAAATACCTATTAAGAGGGACCTTGGTAGTATTTTATACTAAACATAATATTTTATTATAATTGTGTGAACATTTACTTACCCTCAATTTTTCCCAAAGCCAATACTGTAATTGTTTTAGCAGCAGGAACCGTCCATGCCGCTAAGTGGAAATAATGAGAATTTGCTTCAATAGCTTCATGTCCCCATTTAAGTCCCGCAGCAAGGAACCAAGTCAATGTCAACACAACCCACCATACAGAAGATGCGCTACTAAAGAAATACGACACCATAAATAGTACAGTACACCATTCATTATCGTCTGTACCTTGAGTGATTAAATTTTGCTTGTTGCACGCAATGTTGTTTCCCGATAAATATCCAATCAGATAAGATATAGAAACCATCAGATAACACAAAGACAAGAATATTATTGGTCGTTCTGGATATCGAAAACGGTGTGTATCAATGGCAAAAGTTAATGAAGTAAACAAACAGGATATAGCACACAACACAGACCACAGAGCCACCCATGATCTAGCTCTGCGCATTTGATCTTGACTCCAGAATGCATCACAGGGTACTCCACAATCCTTTACTACTTTATTGCCAACTTTTAATGTATAAACTTGATTGCTCCTATCAGATCTTTTTTTGTTACTATTAGACTCAATTCGAAATTGTTGTGGGCAAACAAACCCAATATCAAAGCTATTGGGATTATTTGGATATCCTTGATCTCCTGAAAAGTGTCTAGATCCGGGTGCTGTTAAATCTTTTCCGCTTTGTTCTATTAAACCAGTCTGTGGTGTTGGAGAAGTGTTTGTTACATTATTCTCACCGACGCAGAGTTGCCCATTTTCAGGGAACTTTGAACATTCCAGATTATCGGGCCATTCAATTTGAAAACGGTTCATTATTGCCTCACAGCCATTGCGCGCTGACACACACAGTGACCGACAGGGTGGAATAGGTCTCTCAATTATGGTGCACACGGGAGCGAAGACGCTGCACAAAAAGAATTGCAGATCGTGGGAACATTGGATTTTTACCAACGGATAGTATTGCTGCACTTCGAAACCCGCTTCGTCTTGACGCTGTTGGCCCAACAAGTTGGGCATGATTGTTTCATTATATGCAATGCCCATGCAAAATGGTATGGTGATGGACTCACACCGGCCATGGTGACCGGTAGGGTCGTCGCCGATCGAACCGTCTTGGATCTGTTGACTCGACGAGTGTGCAAACGAAACCGAACATTTTACCATAAATAACAGCATCATTGCTGTCATGAGCAGCGCTGCCGCGAAACGCGGTCCGTGCGACGCCATGTCGACGCGACGGGATACCACGGGTGGAATTTACAAAGAAACGCTGAAAACGGTTGGTCGGCAGGCACCAGGGGCCGTGAATCTATTGACAACGTCCATTTCGTCCAACACTCGATGACTTACAGTCCGCCATTCGATTCGGGCTGAAAAAAACGGCCGCGACGGTGCCGTAGTTTTCGGGCGGCGAGTGACGGCGGAGAGAGACGCGCGCACGAGACAACGACGCGGACAATTGACGACGGCGAATACTAATTAAAAAACTATTCATCTACGCACACGAAATAGCCATTAATGAGAACGGGACGATTAAATTAAACAACGAGAACACCACTACGGACAGGTGCGACGCGGGGGTGTTATGTTATTGTACTGTTACCGTAATAGACAATAGTGTATACACACATTACACAACTGTACACACAATCAAATGCATTCAATTCCGTTATCACACCATTCGATGAGCATTATAGCTGCAATGCTGCCGGAACCGGAGCAACAAGAACCTGGAATTCACGGGGAGCTTGTAGATGTCGGTTGCTTACACCGTCCGTGCACAATATTTACTCTACCTCCATGAGTTGATAACACGGCGTGATTGTGTGAGATAATATTTTATACGGCGGACCGCTGTAGCATTAAAATATTAAAGAAATTCGCAAAATATGAACAAATAAAATCATTAATGAACAACATTTTGTGAATATTATCAAATACTATAAACGATATTATGTCTATGCACGATTAAAGATATTATTAAGGTACCTATATTATAAGTAATGAGTGAAACACGAACTGTTAACATTGCCTCCAAGATTTTTATATTAGTTGCCTATTTTACTCCTTTGTCTCATAAAAATGCCTGCATTTGTTTATTACGTAACCGTTGATTTATAATTTATTTATTTATATTTAATAGTATTCAATGTATAATCAATGTTATTACTATATACATTAATATATTATTACATTTTTTTATGTTAATTTTTTCATCACAAATAATATCTATATAAAGTTATAATAACTACAAAAAACAACTGTGTTTATCAATTTTTTAGATTATAATTTATAGTATAAACTATTTGGAGGAATAATTTTTTTTGGATTCTCATTCCTCAGCTATAAAAATTGAACATTTTATAATTTTTTAACTATAAAATAATTTGCAAATTTTCGAAGGTTTTCCTAAATTTGAGCATTAATTATTTATAAAAACCTATGGATCTTTAATATTTTTCAATTGCTATTATAACTTACGTGGAACCTTGTATACATTTTCAAGCATTTCGATAATTTTTAGTGACATGTTAATATACATTTTCAAAAAACAAAAAGTTAAAAAAAGAATAGTTTATGTTTATCAAAATTTGTTTGCACTAATGTTATAATTTCACCTTTTAGTATCGTAGGATTGGTTAAATTATAATTACAGTTAAGTCATGATAACTTAAACCTTGATAAATCAAAAAACTTGACAACTCGATTTTTTTTTTATTACCCTAGAAATTCTCATAACACTCGATGTATTATAGGTCTTGTTAACTCGATTATAAAATTGTGATGAATAACTTAGTCGAAGTATATTATTATATCTGTGATATCTGGCCATCTGGGTATCTGGGTATTTCATGGTATTATGTTTTATCTCGAGTACTGAATAATAAAGGTTCAACAAATAGATAGAAATTAATTATTAGCGCATGCACAATAACAGTATGTATGTATTGGTTAGTATTTACCTATCTACCAGTCTATCGCTGTATGGTGAGTATTTTTAAACATTTAGTTTTTAAACATGTCTCACAAATGAAAATGAAATCATTTAAGCATAAGTGACAAAGTTCGTGTGATATGATTATGGCGAACCAAGCAATATCATCATTACAAACTGTTAGGCAATTTGTTGAATCTGTCGCAGGCGTGGGTAGTTCTATATTCGAAGCCATAGGCAAACTAAAAGATTTTGTCGATAAACAGCCGAAAACCCAAAAATTAATTACAAATTATTTTTCTACTATATCTAATAAATAATACATATGTACATATAATACCATTATATATACATATATAATAAATATATATACTATCCATATATACTTATAATACCATTGTATCTTTTTTAGTTTTTGCATAACATGTATGTAAATATATGTATCATGCATAAAATATCAATATAAAATTTTTATATTTTATTACATAACTTGCAGTTTTGATTTAATTTTGATAATGTCGAGTTAGGTATCTCGAAGTTTATTTTTATACTCCTTTAGCATCGAGTTATCGCGACTAGACTGTATTATTATGAAAACAAAAACATTATAATTGTTACTATGAATAATGATTGTTGCTTAATCCTTATGGTTTATGGATTTATCAATGTATGATATATTGATAATTAAATTAATAATCTGTCAAAAACCAATTCATGAAAATAATAAGGAGTAAAATAGGCAACTAATATAACAATCTTGGAAGGCAATGATTTATTTTATTCCCTGGTTTTTATAATATGCTAGTGTCCCGTATTATCATTTATAGTATTTGATATTATTCATGTCTTACAATTCACGTACTGCATACATTGTACCTTCGTGTCATATAATGTACGCCATGCCGAAGAAAGAGATGAAGAGTGATTGATTTAGATTCTTACCGTAATTAATAATAATATATATATGTAATTTTTAATAATAATAATCGTGTTGTATTATATTATTGTCTATTGTATATTAATAAAATTATATGTAATTGTTGGTACCCAAGTGTCTATCTGCTATGCGATATGAGCTATCGTTCTATATTTCTATGAATTATACTATGAATGTTGTCAACATTTAAAATATTCGAACGCTTACACCCAGAGAAATATCTTGAGTAGGTAGTTTCAACAAACTACAATTGTTGATCATTAATAAACCTACTTTTGTTGGAATAAAAAACATATTATTGTTATTGCAAACTCTTTGTGAATTTAATTATATCCTTAACTATTTCTACAATCTTGTTTGTTAATCTATATAAACATTTATTTCATCTTTCTCTTACAAAAGTATTAACCATTTTATAATTGTAATGAACAATCGGAACTAATTTAATAAACCTCCCAGTTATTTTATACTCGGAGTTTGTTAATATTACCCATATGCGTATTAAAATATTAGATAATGCTATATTTTTTATTGAACGCATTTTCCATATAAATCGACAGTTGAAATGTACAAACTGGTCGGTTTTTTAGTCAATATTTTATTGATAAAACATATAAACTATTATGAGATATTTAAATATTTGTTATTGTATTGATGGATCATAGATATTTTATCACTGGACGCTGCTGGTCTATAGACAGTCCTCGTTAACGGTTTTTTAATTTACTTATTATAAGTCAAGTGTCGTGTATTTTATTTTGATTTATATGATTTTGTGACTCGAGTTATATAATATAATATATTAATTTAAGTACCTATACTTATATTATATTATATTGGTAGAACACTAGAACCAGAACGGCAGAACCTCTTCAAAAGGTACGTATCTACTAGTTTGTATTATTATATCTACCTATCTAAATATTTTAATCGTTTTTTCTATAGGTTTCTCTATTGAGAATTCCTATTTAAGACAATAATACCTAACCTACTAGTATATCTACTTCCTATATTATCTCATTAATAGTTTGTTATAATATATTAAATAATAAGTCAGTAGGTATAAGTAATATTTAAGTATGATTTGTTTTATATGTAGGTAAAATTAATTTTTCATTATTATCAACATTGGTGGTTCATTACAAAGTGATTCATATGTTAAAGCCTTCTAGTACCTACCTACATATGAATGTATTGAAGATAACTGTAGGTACCCAAGCATTTCCTAACTTAGATAGTTAAAAAAAACGTTATACGAAAACACTTGAAAGATAATTCAATAAAATTAACACCTAACGTAAAAAACCTTATCAATAATACAGCAATACCCGAAAACATTTTAAAAGTTACCAAGCTTCAATTGAATCAGATGATGTATTTGAGTTTAAAAATGTATTACCAGCTACTGAGCGTAGAAATGAACTTGATAATGAACATTTTAGTATCGATAATGCTATTCATTTAGTACATCAATCAGCAATACATTTTACAATGGCACTACATAATAATAATAATTTTACTAGAAAAGATGTAGTAAATATACCAAAGGAAATTTCACAAAGTCTGATTAATCCTATAGCTAAACTATTAAAAAATTTGGAAATTATAAAATCAATGATCCATTATTACTATCATCATTTCATACCCTTATTTCTGCTTTTTCGACCCCTTTTAAATTGTGCAGTTCTGAATATATGTTAAATAAATGGTTAACAAAGAATAATCTATATTCTAATATTCATTAATTCACTATTAACAATGAAATTATTTTAGTTTCTACTTTAGGTGAAACTAACTATAGTGAACAGGCTACAAAATGTATTTTAATGCCAATAGATTTTCAATTTAAATCATTTTTTGAACATAATGATAACTTATTAACAACTTTAACACATTACAATTATTTAAAAAATACTTCTGATGGCACAGATTTGGCACATTTTATTCAGGGAAGTTTATGGAAAGAAAAAATTATTCCTTATAACAATAAAATTGTAATACCATATTTTTTATACATTGACGATTTTGAGGTTAACTACCCTTTAAGTTCTCATTCCTCTTGTCATTGCATTTGTGCAATTTATTATAGTTTCCCGTTAAGCAACCAATCTAAGCTAACAAATATATTTATCGCAGCTTTACTAAAATCTGTTGGTGTAAAAAATTTTGGCAATGATCTATGTTTAAAGCAGTTGATTAATCAATTAAATAAACTTGAAGTTGATGGATTACTAATTAAAACATCAGAAGGAATAAAAAAAGTCTACTTTGTTTTAGGTTTAGTTGTATGAGATAATTTAGGATTAAACTGTATACTAGAGTTTAGTAAATCTTTTTCTGCCAACTATTTTTACAGATTTTGCAAAGAAAAAAAATGTAATACCCAAAAATCATGTACAGAGAATGAGTTATTACTGTGTAACTATCAAAATTGTAATGAAGACATAAATACAAATGATTTCAAACAAACTGGGATTAATAAAGAACCAATTTTACACCAATTAACTTCTTTCCATGCCACTAAAAATTACAGTATTGATCTAATGCATGATATTTATGAAGGAATCTGTCATTATAGTTTATAACATGTGTCACATCATCAAATATTACACAGATGATGTAAAAATATTCTCTTTACAAACTTTAAATCTAAGAAAGAAAAAATTTAATTATGGCTGTATTGATATTGGTAATGTCTCACCTGATATTCAATCACACAATATACACAATTTCCACTTAAAAATGACTGCCAGAGAAATGATGACTTTTTTTACATTTTTTTCCCCTGATAATTGGTGATTTAATCCCTAATGATGATCCAGTATGGTCATTTTTTTTTAAATTTTTTGGAAATCGTAGATATTTTACTTTCAAGTCTAATAAAAAATAATTCAATAATTCGCTTAGAACAACTTATTAAAAATCATCATTTAGATTATGTTTTACTTTTTCAAGATACATTAAAACCAAAACATCATATACTATTACATTATCCAATAGTAATTCTTCAATCTAGAGCGCCGAAACATTTTTGGTGTTTCAGATGTGAAGCTAAACACAAAAACCTAAAAACATATGCTTGAAATATAAGTTCTAGAAAAAACATTACAATGTTGTTAGCTAAAAAATATCAATATAAGTATGCATTTAACATAATGAACACTGAAAATAATAAAAATATTGAACTTAAAGAAAAATATAAAATAATAAGTAATAACACAGTATTTTTACAAAGAATGTTTGGTCTTCCTTCTGAATGTTTTTTTAAGTTATTCTCAGGTTGAATATAAAGGCACAATATACAAAATTGGGTACTTTTTAACAAATTTTATAGATGAAGTTTGTCTTTATGAAACTTTAGAAATAATCATTAACAAAAATAATTTAACTGTTACATTTGTAGTTAATCAAATAGAAATTGAGTGCTATTGTCCCCGTTTAAAATCATATAAAGTAAATAATGATAAAAATTTCATTTTAAAAACTATATTAAATCCTGAAAATTGTAGTGGACCACCAATTAATATTAATACTCTTGTGAATGGAGATTTGGTTATTCGATTAAAAGAATATTTTTAAATATCTGTTTTGTAATGAATGTAAAATATAAGTCTTTATTATAATTTTTTTTTTAATTAACATAAGTGTAAACTGTTAGTATTAACTATATTAGTATATTTAAAATGTATAATTATATAATAAGCAATAATTTTAGAGTTAAAGTAAATTTATTTATTTTTTCTGAAAAAAATAACATTAATTATATTTTGTTAAATTTTTAGTATTTATAAATCAAAATAAATTTACAATGATAATGATAATGAGACACTAGTCAAACTAACGCATGTACATATTTTTAATTGCTAATTTAAATTTATTTATGTTATATATTTGCTTAATTTCGGTAGGGAGTTGGTTAAATAATTTAATACCTTTATTTATATTGTAATTTGTTATTAATGTGGTATTTGGGTTAATTAATTTTAATTTTCTGACTATTGTTTTTTAAAATTTTCTAACTTCAACCGCAGTTAATTTATTACAAATTAACATAAAATACATAAATAAATTGTTATTTGTTCTTTGTTGCCTGCAATTAGTATTATAAAGATTATTACAAATGGATGTCTGGGTTAGTGATGAAGAACTTTTAAATTGTACTGAACTCCAACAAGGTTCAATCCAAGATATGGACTAAAATGAAGCAGGACATAATAATAATATACTGGATATGGATAAACAGAGATCTATATTAAATCAGATCTCGTCACAATACCTTCAATACCTAACATGCCAGATGATGAATGTGTACAAGTTTGGAAAATTCTACAATCATGGAATTTAGAATATGTATATAAAACATGTATAGGTAAGCATTATTCAGTTAATTTTTGAATCCTGAGTGGAGCAATGTATTGATTTTATAATCATGTTGTTTTTTTTTTATTTTTTTTTTTGTGTCTTGTGTACAAGATAATAAGTAGGTATGAAAATATATTACTTACTTAGTAATATTATAGGTATTCGCTCAGAATCTATTTTTGTACCTATACTATGATTTTATATCATTGAATTCAAATTTAACACAAAATCTAGTACAATGTCTCTCAAGACACCTAATGTACAGCAGAGCGTTACCCACCTACTCACTTTTTATTAGTTTATAACAGCGGTTCCCAACCGGGGGTACGCGTACCCCAAAGGGTACTCGCGATGATCTCAAGGGGTATGCGAAAAAAATTGAGCAATGGCGGACAAATATTGAATTTGGTTAATTTAAAACTATTTGTTTCGGAAATATGCAATATATGTTATTACAAATGAAAACTTGTGTCACACAAATAACAATTTTTTCTTATCTTATAGATGTGGATTACAGAGTATAGAATACCAATACTACATAGAATACTATCTTATTATAGATTATATAATAAGTTGCGGTGTTGGTATGTATTGAGCTTTGGCCGGTTTATATTGTTATCGCACATTCGTACACATGGGTAAAACTTAATTTTATAATGGAATCAGTATGTCGATTGCTTTCAAACTGTGATTATTGTATGAAAACTTTTCTTATTTATATTTTATAATTCCTTATTTTCCATATTGTTTATTAAATAAGTAAAATAAGTATTTTATTATGTGTCTTATTACTCAATATAAAAATATATACATTTATTACATTATATTATTGTTATTTTTAATTAAATGTTTTAAGAGTGGTTACGTGAAAAAATTTTAAAAATTTAAAGAGGGGTACAATCTAGAAAAATATTAAACTTAGGGGTACAGAAGAAAACAAAGGTTGGAAACTGCTGGTTTATAATATTATAATATAATTATGACTATAAAATTTACACATTGTATTTTTGTTGTTTTAGATCAATGTATTGATATAGAAGTCTTGAGTTATATGAACAGTGAACATGTGAGATTATTACTGGCAAATTTTCCTCTTGGTATTCAAATCATGTTTGAAAAATATGTTCATAATTTTTAACCAAGGTACCAGTTGGACAGAATCATATTCCATTTGAAGAACCAGAATTGATCCCAGTAACACAAAATATTGTTCCAACAAATGAAAATAATATATTATATATTATATAAATCAAATTCTCACAAAAAGTACACAAGGTTATATGGTTGCTGAATTTTATTTTAAAAATAAAAAATTGAATGAATCGTACCGTACACTATTAGTCGAATTGATAATTAACGATTTAATAAAAAAAAATCGTACTATGACGATAGATTTAGCTAGAACTATATCAAATGCCATTATTATGGCATTTCCAACAGAAATAAAGGTAAGCACTTTTTTAAGTGTTAAATTTAATATTAACATTATTTTATTATTAAACAGTAAAAATTACTGTTTTGAACACATTGATTGAAAAATTACTTATAGAATAATTCAACTGTTTTTCACCATTTTTATTTTTATTATTTGCAGGATATTTATTTTTTAAAAGATAGTACTTGCAAAGCTCCTAAAGGAAAGGTTTATATGAAATACTTCAACACTATGAAGAAATTAAAAAATGGAGGCTTAAAAGTAGGAAACAATAATACATACGAAATTAAGAAGATGGTTTATAGATCCGAAGATCTACTTAATTCTTCACTAGGTGTTTATAATGTGCAAAAAAATAATTAATTGTTATCATTCAATATATTGATTGTTATATGGTTTACGTAGTAATTGAACCTGATTTAGATTATATGTCACTTTCTTTATTAAACAATGATGATTTGTCTTGGCCTGAAGTTGAAACAATATGGAAAAATACAATTAACTTCAGACTTCAATACATAAGAACAAATGATATAGCATCCATTTTTAATAAATGGTTACATTATACAAAGCCAATGGACCATAAATTAGTAAGTAATCAAAAATATTCTAAATTTTGATTAAAATAGGTATGTATTTATTGAATTATATATTTTATTTAATCAATAATATTATAGATAGAGATTGATTTTTGTCGAATATACCCAAATTTTAAAAACTTGAATGTTAAATTTGAAAAAACATTACCAACTTAAATAAGTATATTGAATGATCATGTCAAAGATAGTGGAAGTGTAGCTCTATTACGTCAGTTAAAAGAATCTACCAATTTATGTAAAAGTAAGATTTTAGGTTTACATTTTTGGACAGCACTATTCATAACTATTTGTTTATTTATTTTTGGATGGTGAAACCTTTACTCTATTATATTTGCTACATTCAATATTTTTGCCTACAACTAGAAAATTGACTTTGGGTGAACAAAGCAACAAATCACGCATACAAGATTTCCAAAACTCATTAATTATCATAGCACATACTGCAGTAGAAGTAGAATTAATTTTAGAAAAACTAAAAAAGCAAAAAAATAACATACAACCTTGTATTTTAATTGTTGGGTCATTATTAAACTCTGTCCAAATACTTGTATACTTTGATGATATAGAATACAAAGTATTCTCCGCTTTTAAAGCTGCAGATATATGTTTAAAAATTTTTCATGTATTCAATTTAGAATATCCACTACAATGCAATAATGTATGGTTGTTTTTACAAATTTATTATTATGCAATTTTGACAAAATATGATAGTAGTAGTTTGATAAGACAAATTTGTTCAGGTATGGATACAAATTTAACTGATTTAGATTCTAGCGTTTAGATAGTAACATTTGTGATTATACAATATACTCGTATATTTATGCTTTTTATACTTCAATATGTAGCTTCATTTACATTTAAGCTGTAGTAATAACAATATATTATATAGGTATTCTTTTTGTATTACATTTTTATTAAAAAAAAAAATATGTCTATTTCTTATATTGATGTCATATTATAATAATGTAAACAATTATTGTTTACAATTGTTAAATTATAAATACTAAGTGTTTGTACTTTAATAGGTAGGTATATCTTATATTTGTGATATTATACCTATAATATATATTTTTTTTTATTGTTTTTTATTATTAATAATACCTAGTATAATATAATGATGTAAAGAATTATTATTTTATTTTACTTTACATAATTTAAAAAAGTTAGTTAATAAGTATTTTGTTTTTATTTTATTATTATTATTATTATTTTATATTCATTGTCTTAGGACGATTTTGGTATTATATTTTATACTTTTCATGATGATGATGACTTGTAATAATATATAATATATTTTTATTTTATTTTATAATTATATGCACCAGAGAGCATTATTATTATATTATTCTTTTTGTATTGAGTTTCTATTAAAAATTAAAATATGGTCATTTTATTTTACTTCTTATAACTAAAATACTTAGTTTTTATACTTAAATAGGTATAGTTATGTATATAATACCCACCTAAATATATAAATGTATTTTTTTATTTACTGTATACCTTTTACATATACCACATAATTTATAATTTTTGTATTGATTCTCTATAATTAGTATTGGAATTTAGCACAATTTAATAATGTTAATTAATATTTTATTTTAGTTTATATAATTTAAGAGAGTTAAATTAATACAATGATGATTTTAATAAACAGGTAAATCATATTTTATTTTATGTTATTATAATATTTATTGGCAATAATTTAGTAAATAATTTTATGTAAAAAAAATTCCTCACCCTATACAAGTATAATAAATATAACTAATAAGGTAGGAACTTACATCATATTAATATTTAAATTTGAACCCATTGATCATTACTTGCTTGCAGACCTAGCCAAGTAATAAGTTATAAATTTATAATAAACTTGTTTTGTAATATCAATGAGTAAATCATTGTTTCTACCTTTCATTTTGTTAGGCAGAAATAATGATAATAAGTAAAATCAACTATCATTTTATTAATTGTACATATTAATTTGTAAAATACAAATTTTTGTCAATAGTCAAAATAACAAAAGGTTTATGGATATAAATATATCAATGTGTTGGTTTGTGATGACCATGGTTGGCAATATTAACAATTATTTTATTAATTCTACCTATATTAAAATTAACCAAGAGGTTGGTTAATATGACCTAAATTGCCTTGCAATATTAATACATAGTTTGTTGACCTAACCTAACGAACAGTTTGTAGATTCAACCTAACTTTTTCTCAATAATACCTAGGTATTTCTCTGGGTGATATACAACAAATCTTGCCTGAATATTTTTGAATAAATTGCTATGAGAAAAACTTATGAAGGATATTGTTATCATTTTTAAAACTTTTGTGCTGAGCCGTAACATTTTTGTCAACACTTTAAAAAAAAGTAGTTATAAAATAATTTGTGATATTTATAGATATCTTCTTTTTTTTCCTTTTTATAGTTTTTTGTTTTGATTTATCTAAGATACATGTTTTTTTTAGTATATATTGGTATAAGAAGATTTTTAAAAGTTTTTCATACATCTATTAACATATTTTTGAAAATACATAAACAATATAACTATTATAAGCGTTAAAGGTTAGAATTTTATGAAATGTTGTCAAAATCGTGAACATTTGAAAATAAATATTATTCATAGCTAAGGTTTGAAAACTGAATAAAAGGAGGAAATGAATGGATAATTAATTCAAAACGTAATAGTTATTTTATCTTATGTAGGTACCTAAAAACAATTCATTATTCAAAATACATTAAAATATGCTAGAAAAAAATGTTTTGGTAAGAAAAGCGAATCTGTAATAATTTGTAATTTTTCAAAGGTTCTAAAAGGTATTAGTACTTTACTACTTTAAGCTCAAAAGTTTGAAATTGCATGACTACAATACTTCGTAATAATAATGAGTGTTTGTAAGTCGCTTATATCAGTAAGTAAAAATAAGTAAACATATAGGTGATCGATATAATATTATTTGCACTGGTACATTATGATTGATGGGTTTCCCTATTTCGTTTACCCGTTAGACGTTACACATTATAATCTATTATATTTATTTATATGTTATAATATGCAGTCGTAGTGTATATATATGGTCATGAGAACGATCAACAATAGTCAATCGTTTCCTTTAATATTCAGATAATATCAATGTTCCTATGTAGGTACCTATATTGTATTACGGTCATTATGAGTGTGCACATTGTCATGGCATTAAGTCCGAATTAGACATTAGTTAATGTGAATTAGTGTTATATTTAATATTCTTCTTCTTTGGCTTTTTACCGGCCTTTTAGGTCCATTGCCGCAACAACATACTGTCTCCATTCTTCTCTGTTTTGTGCCGTTTCTTCGGCATTCCTTATTCCCAACATCTTTAGGTCTTCTTTTATTCTATCAACCCATCTCTGTCTAGGACGTCCTCTGGGCCTCTTTGCGTTTGGTTTCCATGCGGTTATTTGTCCGATTAGTCCTTTTGATCTCCATACATGCCCAGCCCATCCTATTCGTGCGCTTTTCAAGATCCCAGTAATATTGGGTTCGTTATATAATTCCTCTAAATTTTTATTGCTACGTATTTCATATTCTCCTTCATTGTTTTTGTTTGGGCCAAATATCTTTCTCAATATCTTTCTCTCAAATACTTCTAACTTTTTTTCATCTGACTTTGTCGTCGCCCAAGTACTGCTTGCATACAAAGCTATTGGTCTGACTAGAACTTTATATAGTGTTACTTTGGATTTCCTTGATAATAGTTTTGATTTGAACAATGGTAATAGTCCATAGTAGCACCTGTTTGCTGCGATGAGCCGTCTTTTCACTTCTTCGTGGCTATTAGCATCCTCATTAATATCTGCACCTAAGTATTTAAAATTTCCTACCCTTTCAAATGTGTACTCATTCACTTTCAAGGAATCCGATCTGTGGTTTTGTCTAGATACTATCATGTATTTTGTCTTTGTCTCATTAATTTTCAGGCCAATTTTTTTCCCCTCCTTCAGCAATATATCTGTTGTGTACTTTAGGTCGTCAACTGTTTCGGCTAATAGTACTATATCATCCGCGTAAGCGACTGCCGTTAGATGTCGATTGTCTTTTATTTCTATGCCCTTAGCTTGGGATATAACTGTCCTCATAACTGATTCTAGGGCGATGTTGAACAGTGCAGGTGATAAAGCGTCACCTTGTCTAAGGCCAGTCGTTACCTGAAACTCCTCTGATAATTCTCCTCCAAAACTAATTTTACTTTTTGAATTATATGTACACGATTTTATTAATCTGGTTAACTTGGCTGGTATTCCTAACGATTCCATGACTTCCCATAGTTTGTCTCTGTTGATTGAGTCATACGCTGCTTTGAAGTCAACAAATAGCAAATATGTGTCTTTATTGTATTCGTGACTCTTTTCAACAACTTGTTTTACGATGTGTATTTGATCTGTTGTTGATTTTCCTAGCATAAAACCAGCTTGGTATTCTCCAATTATTTCCTTGATATATGGGTTAATTCTAGTCAGTAGTATGTTGGACAATAGTTTATATGAAGTATTGAGTAGTGAGATCCCTCTATAGTTTTCACACTCCATGATGTCTCCTTTTTTGTGTATAGGGCATATGATGGATATACGCCATGCTTCGGGTATCTCCTCTTGTTCCCAGATTGTGTTCATAAGTTTGTGTAGCTGGTTCAGTAGACCTTGGCCTCCCTTTTTTAGGCATTCAGCTACTATTTCATCATCTCCCGGTGCTTTCCCGTTTTTTAGCATATCTAGTCCCATCTTCACTTCGTCTTCTGATGGTTTTTCAAGCTGCTGTTCTACAGTAGAGTATTGAATTATTGTGTTATTTTCATTTGGTTGGTTTAGCAATTTTTCGAACATATCTTTAAATTCACACGCAATTTCTTTACTCTCTGTTAGTAAGGATCCATCATGCTTCTTCATAGCAGTTGGCCTAGTTTGATATCCACGTTTAACTTCATTTACTTTTTCGAAAAATATTCTGGAGTTGATATTCCTGTTGTTTTCTATGGTGTGTATCCGTTCTTTTTCCCATAATCTCTTATTCCTTCTGATGACCTTTTTTGCATCCTTTTGTTTTTGTGCTAGTAGCCTTTTATTGTCTTCACTAGGGTTCTGCAAAACTTTTGTTCTTGCTTTGTCTTTTTCCTCTTGAGCTGCTTTACATTCCTCGTTAAACCATCTTTTCTTTGTCTTTTTTGATACATATCCAAGTACTTCCTTTGCTGTTATTTTGATTGCTTGCTCTACCTTTCCCCAGGCTTCATTCAGGTTCACCATTTCTTGTATGTCTCGTAATTCTATCGATATTTTTTCTTGGTACACTTTAGCTGTTATTGTCTTCAGTATATCCTTATTAATTTTTTCTTTGTGCTTATTCTTTTTTTTCCATTTTGTTGATATTCTGAGTTTGATTTTCGCTTTCACAAGGAAATGGTCCGACATTGCACTACTCCCTCGCATACTTCTTATATCTTTGACACATGATTTTATCCGGTTGTCCACTAACATGTGATCTATTTGATTTCTTACTAACCCACATGGGGAGATCCATGTTTGTTTGTGTATATTCTTATGAGGGAAGTACGTGTTACTTATTATCATATTTTTGGCAGTGGCAAAAGTGATTAGTTTGTTTCCATTGTCGTTCGTAATTTCGTGAAGACTTTCGGATCCAATTGTAGGTTTGTATATGTTTTCTTTTCCAATCTTCGCATTGAAGTCCCCTAGTATTATTTTCGGTTTATCAATCGGTAGGGTGTCACACACCAGGTCTAAGTCTTCATAAAATTTGTTTTTTATGTCGTCACTCTTATCTTCTGTCGGTGCATAACAGTTTATTAGGAACATGTTGTACCATTTACATTTGAGTTCTATGTAGCATATCCGATCGCTTATTGGTTGGAACCTCACTATATTTGTCGCAACGTTATCACTTATTACGAAACCTACTCCGTGTTCATGTTTATCTCCACCACTGTATAATATTGTATTTCCTTGAGATTTCAAGGTACCTGAGTTTGTCCATCTCACTTCTTGAATCGCAGTTAAATCCATCCCATATCGCTCAAGACACGATAGGGATGTTGTCAAAGCTCCAGCCCTATACAGAGATCGCACGTTCCAGGTTCCAATGTTGATGTCCGTTAAATCTTTGTTCCGAGGCTTATTATGTTGTTGATTCTTAACATCTATTTTTTATGAGGTAGGGTTGTCAGCCCTACGCTCAACCCCCAACCTGGAGGGCCAGACCACACCAACTAATTAAAGTCAGCGTGGGGCTATTGCAGCACACTTTTGGTGTGCTGGGCGATGGGCGCGCCACTTTCCCAACGCCGGTTATATTTAATATTATGTTAAATTATTATTATAAAATTGAAAATGAAAAGACAAAAATACAAAATACATCTATAACCGACTTTTTTAAAAACTTCTTCCAAATCCAAAACAATAATTGAAAAAAACGAAGGTAATTACTATTATTATTATATATTTTTCGTAGTGTCTTAGAACGAATTTATTGATACGTATAGTTGATTATTTTTAATGTATATTATGTACTAAAAGTTTACAACAGTGATGCCCAACCTTTTTTCCTCGGCGGGCCACTTTGGTAAACATTTGTAATCGAGCGGGCCACCAAATATAAAAGTACTCATATTCTCAATCTTAATATAATTTAGTTACACATCGTAGGTTGCAATATAATATGGATATCTTATCTTTTTTATTGACTATAGCACAGATTACAAATTGAGGTACACGTTGTAGGTACGCATTAACTTGATCAGTACGCTCTTTATAGAGCACGGGTGATATCGATTTTAAATCATAAAATTTCTATTTTAAAATGTCCGACAGAAAAAAGCGAAAATACAATGATGATTACCGAATTTTTAACGAAAAATGATCAATAAGTTACTTTTTCATTGAAATTAATAGAAAAGCTGTTTGCCTTGTGTGTCGTGAAACGGTTTCAGTTTTTAAAGAATTTAATATCAAACGACATTATGAAACAAAACATGAAGCAAAATTCGGCAATTTAAAAGGTAAGCTATTATTTTCATTATAATTAAGTTATAGGTACAAAAACTTAATGTCGTATAATATTATTTAATTAGGAGAATTACGTGTTACTAAGTTAGAAGCATTCAAAAAAGATATCCACACCCAAAATGTTTCAAATTTATTTAAAAAACAAAATTCAACTAAAACAAATGTTGTACAAGCGAGCTATAAAGTAGCGAATTTGATAGCTAGTGAAACTAAACCTCTAAGTGAGGGAGATTTTATAAAAAAATGTATTTTAACTGTGGTTGAAGAAATAATTCCTGAAAAATTAGAACTTTTTAAGGAAATAAGTTTATCACGAAACACAATTACCAGACGTGTTGAAAATATAGGGAATAACATACTTACACAGCTACAGAACAAAGCACGAGATTTCAAATATTTTTCGCTAGCACTGGATGAGAGTACCGATATCACCGATACTGCCCAGCTGCTAATAATTATTCGTGGCATTGATATTAATTTTAATATAACAGAGGAGTTGGCTTCTTTAAAAAGTATGCATAATCGAACAACAGGGGCTGATATATTTGAAAAAGTAGATCTTTGTCTTCAAGATCTTAAGCTTGATTGGAAAAATCTAAGTTGCATAACAACAGATGGCGCTCCAAATATGAGAGGAGAGAATATTGGTTTTGTTGGTAGAGTAAATAAACTTTTAAAATTGAAAAATATTGAACCTCCTATTAATATTCACTGTATTATTCATCAGCAGGCTCTCTGTGGAAAAGTTATAGGTCTAGAACATGTTATGTCTGTTGTAACAAAAGCGGTTAATTTTATTAGGTCTCATGGCCTTACTCATAGACAGTTTCAAAGTTTTCTTCTCGAAATAGAAGCTGAGTACAATGACGTAATTAGCAGGACCCGGAAGCGGCTGTACTGATATATTGTTATAACATGTATTTGTATATTTAAATTATTGTAGGGGGGTAAGTCGGGGAGACTGGCCCCGTCTTCCCCTAGTATATTTAGAGATGATAATTTTTACTTTCTAGATTATAGATTCTTTTTTCATTGTAACAACCCTGTGAGAGGGCAAGTCGCGGAGATTGGCCCCGTCTTCCCCTATAATTTTGTATATGCATTTATTTATTTAAATAAACGATGGCGGCCGGGAGGAAGTAATGCGAAAGTGGTCCCCTCTCGGTCGTCGATTAAACCGAAAAAAAAAAGGAAAATAACAAACACACATAAGCTATAAATAAAATATTTGTACCTATATTATTTTATAGTCAGTTGTCTACTAGTCCTTTATAAATATTTATTTTTAATATTGTGTATGAAATATTTTAATTTATAATTTAAAAATTCTTAATAGTCTGTACTATAGTACATTATTGAATTTAAATCATGGCTAGACACAATTTAGTCATAAAAATAGGATCTGAACCTTTCTATTTCGTTGTGGATGAATCTGCGTTGGGTTATTTTCAGCAAGCTGGTAAGTACCTAAGTAAATTAATAGTCAATTTATTTTATATCCATTATGAAAAATGTATTGACGTAGAGGTGGAACTACATATTTAATTTTAAAGTAAATTTTTATAATTCATTTATAATATATAGGTATTAAAATTATGATAATCATATGTATATAAAAAAAAAAAAACCAAAAAACAAAACTTCTTGGTAGATTTTAGGTTAGTTTGATTTTTAAGTATTTGAGAAAAACACTATTTACTTAACCATTCTGAAGCCTTATTTCTATCTCACTTTACTTAAATAAGTTATAATTTGACGTAAAACTGTATGTAACTTTTTTTTCTCTTGTGTAGTATGAATCTAAATAAGAAACATCATAATCACATTAAATTCTCTCGAGTTATAAGCAACTTTATGATTTAAGGGTAACTTGGGGCATACCTTGTACGATGGCATTATAATATTTATATACAATAAATTTGTATTTTTTTATATTTTAAGTAGGTACCTACCTAGGTACCTAATACAATCTTAGAAACATGAGTTTTGATTCGAAATAGTGCTTTTATGATATCTAATAATTCAATATCTATTGTGTAAGAAAATAAAATAATTTTAAAATGTTTAATTTATTCTTTTCAGTCATGGGAGGTAGAAAACTTAAAACAGTTGGTGGAAGGCCTTACAAAACTTTTACTCAACACCAATTACAACAAGCAATTTTGGCTGTAAAAACAAAATCAATGTCAGAGCGTGAAGCTAAATAAAAATTATTTAGTAAATTGTTTAAATTTATAAAAGTTTGTTATTGTGAAAAGGTTTGACAATTATTTTCATTTTTGTATTCAAGTTGAATATATGAAAATACATTTTTAAAGATTGGATTTTTACTTGTGGCAGTATTTAGTAATGGACAATAGATAATTTTGATGACTCTTTCATATGTAAAATGTTGTAAGGAACACATTTTTTTTATTCGGCTCAAAATGAGTTTTTCTGCAAAATTAAATAGTTGTCCCAAAATACGCCCTTTGAAGGGTAACTTGGGGCAGCTACAAAAAAAAAAAAAATATAAAATCAGGAATTAAGTATATAAATTTAAATTGTCCATTGTGTTACAATTTTTCAATTTTTTAAGATACAATTTTTTTATGTGGAATGTTAACTTCTGCTTAATTATAACAAAAAAAGATAAATACTTAATTTATTGATACTGTGATTGAAGAAGAGATACCATTTCAAGTACGGTCATTCTGTTGTTCGTTTCGGGATTCGTTGAATATTCGCCACTGGAATATTCTTGACTTAGAGCTGGCGACGGAGATGAGGCAAATGATTGAGGTTGTGTAGAACAGGGATAGGGAGTCGACGAAAATGATTGTTGGTTGCATCTTATTTCTGCAGATAGTACAGAATTACTCAACTGAAGTTTAATTTGGGATTGCTCCATTTTTGGCAACTGCTTCGTCATTCTTGACATGCTTAATAAAAAAAAGTCAGTATCATCAAGTGTATCTGAAACACTAGCTGGCTTAATTGCAGCCTGATGTGTTTTTTTCTTCGTGTTGGCGTTTCCTTAAATCTGAACTTTACTTTATAAGTTCCACAGATTGTCTTGCTGAAGTTGTATGTTGTTTTTGTTTTTTAAATCGTTTTAATGTTTCTACTGGTTCGTTGCGTTTCTCAAGAATATCAGATTCCTTAAAAGCTGAATGGAAATCTGAAGTTTGGTCGGCTTTAGAATCTTGTTCGTTTTCTCTATTCAGTGGACTAAAAGATGCGAGATCTTCTGCTTCAGACTCTTCTGATAGATTTTCAGGTTCAGCAAATAAGTTAGAATCATTCAAATTTCTTAGCGTCCTTCAAAAGAAAAATATGGATTATAATATAATATAATATGTAAAAACAAAAAAAATTGTTATGTTGATGGCAATCCCAATATCAATACAGTAAACCCTCCCATAACGGACACCTCTAAATAACAGACAAAATTACGGCGGCCTTGAGTGTCCGGTATTTAGAGGTCTCACTGTACTTACTTTCTGCTTTCTAAAAAAGGTATGATGAATGACATTTGTTGTTCAAATTTCTAAGATCATATCTTTTTGAAAGCTGAACCACTTTTTGATTCATCACGACGTCTGTTTCTTGCATTACAAAAAGATCTCCTTAAGTTTTCCCAACATTGTTTTGCTAGATTTCCTGAATATAAAATATAAAAATTATATTAATATCTATCAAACTATTTTAATTTATTTTCAATATTTTTATATTTAGAATCTGAAGTTAAAAATTACTTATATTAATCCTCTTTTTTCAGATTTTTAGCAACAGGAAATAGTTTTAGAAGTATTGGATTCAACTACAGATTAGGATTCAGTACGGTTCGAGAAATTGTAAAAGAAGTCTGTGATGCAATATGGAATAGATTGGGACCAATCGTAATGCCACCACCCACAGAAGAAATGTGGAAAAATGTTGCAGCAAAATACAAAAAAAAAATGTGGCATTTTCCAAATTGCATCGGTGCTTTTGATGTCAAGCATATTAAAATCCAATACCCCATTAATGCCGGATCTACTTATTATAACTATAAAGGTAGTCATTCAGTTGTACTTTTAGCACTTGTTGATGCAGACTATAAGTTTATTGCAATTGATGTCAGCTCATATGGACGAAACAGTGCTGGTGGAATTTTTTCTCAGTCAGTAATTGGTCAAAAGTTGAATAATAAGACACTCAATGTTCCAGAGCCAACCCCTTTGACAGAAAACGGAGATCCTCAGCCTTATGTCATTGTTGGAGACGAAGCATTTCCATTAAAGAGTTATTCGCTTCGCCCATACAGTAGAATACAGGGGATAATGAGCCCAATAAAATATTCAACTATCGATTGTCACGAGCAAGACGCGTTGTCGAGAACGCTTTTGGAATATTGGCCGCTCGTTGGAGGTGTTTCCGTGGGCACTTAGAAGTACAACCAGAATTAGATAAAATTGTTCTTGCATCTTGCTGTCTGCATAACATGTTATGCGCAAACAATGCGTTTGAACCCGATAATGAATCATTACAACTTCCAGAAGCAGCTTTATTGAATTTAGATCCTCTAAGAAGAATATATATATATATATTATATATGTATATATTTCACTAGTGAAGCGTTTCAAGTTCGAGAAAAATTTAGAGGTTATTTTAATTCAGATGCTGGTAGTGTTGTTTGGCAGATGGAACGTGTTTGAAAAGGAAGATTCATTCTTAATTCATAAATATTAAGCGATACGTGTCTTAACCCATTAGTCCCCAACGTTGCGTAAACGCAACATTTATAAAATTGGTTTTTTTTTAAAAAAAAGTGGAGAAAAATTATTATTATTACTTTTATCGCACTTATGTAAAAAGAAAATTGTATGTACATTATCAATAGGCTTAGATAGCTTTTCCAGCTAGGAATGCCTTAATAATAAAAAAATAAAAAAAAAAAAAAAAAAAAAAAGAACAAAATTATTTTTAGCTGTCACAAATTACTCTCAACAGGACATTAATTACAGTTTTTATGAAATAATTCGATATTTTTAAAAAGTTTAATTTCTGAGTATTTATAAACTATTAAGAATTTTGGAATTTCCTATACCATATTTTCGTCGATTTTTTTTCTCAACTCAGAATAAAATTGGATTTCCCTTATTATCAATTTACATTTACAAAGTCTTTAGTAAAATAAAAATAATATCATATTTAACTTTATATTTATAGTTTGTAAATAACTGGCTGGTTTTGTTATTGTTGCGTCTACGCAACGTTGGGATTCCTAGTGTGACTATATAATCGCTAATGTGTCATGTCTTCAGAGGCACGTGTAGCAAAAGTGTTTCAGTTTATTTTGATAATTCGTAGTGAATAGTTGAATGAGTAAGTAATAAAATAACTGTGCCGATTAGTGAAGTGCAGTCTTAAAAAATATTGAATCGGAGTAAGTGTATTACGCAATTTATTTATTTACTATACTTTTTTCCTAAAATAATTTGTAGTGATATATATTTGTATTTATAGTGATGTCTTGGAAAAACGAGAGACCTCTGTCAACTGCTGAACTCTTAGCCATATTAGAAGAAGATGAGGATTTATTTCAGACTGATTCCGTTGATGCCGTGTATATTCCGCCACCTGTAGACGAAGTCACAGACGAAGAAGAGCTTGATGACGACTTACGTGAAAATGTGATAAATTTACCAGATGTCGCGGGAACTTATGAAATACATGCAAGTTTACCTAATTCTTCTGAAGATTTGGACAGTGAATTATTACCATCAAGTTCAATAAAATCAAAGGTTAGTAAAAAAAACATAAATAAGTCAAAGACAGCTCTTCCAAAGTGGAAGAAAGAGGTTCCAGTGTATACAACAGCGCCACAGAATAAAGAAAAAATAAATTTGGAAGACATTGAAAATAGAATTGGTGGTAAAACTCCTTTTGAAGTTTTTTCATTGTATTTCAGTGACGATGTTTGGGAAAAAATAATTTCTTATACAAAAAAATATGCTTGTGATAAAAATCGGCATTCATTTATAATTGACAAAACTAGCCTAAAGCTTTTTTTTTGGTATACTTATTTTTTCGGGGTATCATACGTTACCAGCTACAAAACTATATTGGTCTAAAGACGAGGATAAAGGAATACCATTAGTTAGAAACAGTATGAGTAGGAACAGATTCGATTCCATAAAGCAAAACTTACATTTATCAGATAACGACCAACTTGATAAAAATGACAGATTTTCAAAACTAAGACCTCTTTTTGATTTAATAAATGAAAAAAATATGCAGTTTGGAGTATTTTCTCATAACCTATCAATCGATGAGGAGATGGTGCCATATTTTGGACGACATAGTTGTAAGATGTTTATCAAGGGAAAACCAATCAGATTTGGCTTCAAATTATGGTGTCTCTGTAGTTCCAATGGTTACTTATACAAATGTATACCTTATGGTGGGAAAACAAGCACTTATAATAATGAATTAGGTTTAGGAGCAAATGTTGTACTAGAGCTATTGTCAGTTGTTCAGCACCCATCTCTTCATCGCGTATTTTTTGACAATTTCTTTTCATCATACAAATTATTCTGTTTACTGAAAGAAAGAGGGTTTTACGCTACTGGAACAATACGTGAAAATCGTACATGTAATAACACGATAGAAACTGTAAAAAATTTGAAGAAAAAAGATCGTGGTACTTATGATTTTTCTTTTGAAAATAATCAAAAAATATTGTTGGTCAGATGGAACGACAATTCTGTGGTGACTGTTGTCACTAATAACAGTACTATTGAACCTCTTGTGGGCGCAAAACGGTACAACAGAAAAGAAAAAAAGGCTGTTTCAATTTCTCAACCAAAAGTTATAGCTGAGTATAATCAACATATGGGAGGTGTTGATTTGCATGACAACGGAATATGTAATTACAGAATCAACGTAAAAGGAAAAAAGTGGTGGTGGCCCCTCTTTGTAAATTTGATCGACAGTGTAATTGTAAATGCCTGGAAAGTACACAATTTAGCAAACAAATCAAAAATGTCACAGTTAGATTTTAAGTCTTACATAGCAGTCGCTCTTATGAAAATGAATGAACCAGCCCCTGAAAATAATATTCAAGACCAAGATACTTCGGGACCAAGTAACCAAATAAACTTGTCTTTCAATCCAAATTATGGGCGACCATCTAAAAGCGCATTACCCGTAGAAATTCGAGTTGATAATTTCGGTCACGTGATAGTAGAAGATAAAAATAAAGCAAGAAGACGATGTAGACAGTGTAAAAGCACCACTATATACAAGTGTGTCAAGTGTCAAGTGCATCTTCACGCAAACTGCTTTGAAAAATTTCACACTAAATAATAATTATAATAACATTGGTAATCCTAACGTTGCGTATACGCAACATTTTGTTGTAAAAAAACTAAAAAGCTAAAATTTTTTTTCACTATATAAATTGTTATTTGAGTATATACTAAGAAATAAAGTGCAGTAAAAACATAAAATTAGTTTTTTTTCCTTACCTCGGGGATTAATGGGTTAACATAACTTATTATTATATAGCCATCAGTTGATTTTTTTTTATTATAAAACAAGACGTAATAAAAGTTAAAATTAAATTCTCATATTCTCGTTGTGCTTATATTGTATTAAATATTGTAATTATCTAAATAAAAATAAGTCGATGTAATATTTGATTATTTTTGTATAAACAAAATGTGGATTGAAGAAATATAATATGATTGCGTAATAATGCATGCATTAAGATTAGATTAGATTAATCAAGTGCAAAATTATAATTAGACTTGTTTTCTACACAAAACGCTGGTATATATGTCTGATAAAGAATTTACTGATTTCACTACTAATATTTAATATACAATTGACCAATTCCATTATACTAGTTGTTTAAGTAATTAATAAGTCATATACTAAGTAACTAACATAATTAATATAGTTAACATTTAAAAGTTATGTTTATCATACCTGATATTTTTAACTCTTTTCCAATTTCTTCCCATGCGGTTTGACGTTGCTGTTGATCACGATAATCACGTGAACCATGATTATACAGGGCTTCATGATCCCTTACTTTTTCTATTAAAAGCTCGTCCATTTGAAAAACTTAAAATATTTACTTCAGAACTCCGGAAAAAAATGATTGAATGTAAACTATATAAACGTGAGGTAACGTGAGTCGAAAATGTGTAAACTTTCAGAAAAAAAGACCGTGCTGTCACGTGTGAGGTTGGTAACGTGACGTGATATGTGTGACGTGACTTCAGTGTGGTTCTGACGTAATTAAATACTGTGTACTCTACATAATCTACACATTTTCCGCGTGACGCGAGATACCGTGATAGCACGTGAGCTCACGTGACGTGACAATAGTCTGTTTCCAGCTTTAAAGTCGGCGGCGACTATTCCGTAAGAACACATGACTGACGTTAGATAAGTCGCTGGGCACGAAAATGGACTGTCTAGTGCCATGATCGCAGTGGCGTATTTGAGACTTCACCTAGGGGGGGGGCGATATTAAGAGGAGTAAACCGCCCTACCAATTAAAAACATTTTTTTTAGACATATAAAAAAACAAAGCATTTTTATTATTTAATTTAGCACTTTTATTAAAGAATTTTTATTACAAAACAAAATCTATATTTCTTTTTTTAAGACTTGTGAATCGATCAATTACATCATCAACATTTATTTCTATAGATCTGTGAATGTTTAATAATGCCAACCCTGTAAGCCGATCCTGGCCCATTTTTGATCTCAGCCAAGTTTTTAACCTATTGACAAAATAATATAAAGTAGCAGATATGACTAATATAAGGATATAAATAATAAGAAGTGGAAAAGCCAAAAAGTGGATGTGTGAAGTCGAGGAGAGTAGTAAACGAAAATAACAAAGAGAGAATGTAACTACTATTACTAAAAACTAAATACAGAGCAATTAAGCATATGGCACATTCCGAATAATGAAAACATTTGTTTCAAGGTTGTTAGTAAGGCTTTATACAGTCGAGTTGCGATAACTCGAAAAACTTGACAACTTGATTTTTTTTTTTATTCCCCTAGAACCTTGTTTGCGTATATAAAATATAGCGTGCACGGGGATACGGGATGTTAAATCAGTTGCAAGTCGCAAGTGTACGAATAACGATTGTATGGCGAACAGGCGAACGGAACAGTCGAACAAACACAACACATTTTCATAAATATCATATTTAATTTTTCATAGATAAGTATCAGATAAGTTATCAGTTTATCACAATAACGAAATGACCCATCGTGACCATTAATTAGGTAACCATTTCGACAGATGACGTTCCGTTCCATCATTCGTTTGGTACGACTACGTCACCCAGTCCTCGGGCCAAATGTTCCATCTTTGCGTACCATAGAGCAATCACTAATCAGTAATCCGGTTGTATTATGTATTATCAGTTGACAGTTATCACAAAAATTTCTCATCCAAAAAAAATTATTTGCTTATTAATTAAAATATTTAGAAACACTTATAAGTTCAACAATCATAAAATATTATTTTCAAAGATCTCTCGGGGGGGGGGGCGATCGCCCCTATCGCCCCCCCCTCATATACGCCACTGCATGATCGGAACTAAGTGTGGGTCGTTGTTGATCAGCCGTCACGTCGCTTTCTGGCCGCCGTGTTCCACGTCGAAAACGTTACGGCTAAAGACGGCAGTCACGCTAAGGCTACAGATAGGTCATATTTTGTATTATTTTGTCTGATTGAAATTATTGTGCGATCATTTTCGATCATTAGTTGTATATATCCTTGGGCGCTCACCTTATTTAAATAAATAATCTCTAAAATATATGTAATCATAAAATTAAAACTAGTCCTGTACTCATTTATGTGGTAAACTTACGTCCTTCCATCACTAATCGGTATTGCCAACCACCTATTTGTAGGAGCTATATCGGTGCAGAACATTTTAGCGGCAGAGCGAGGTTTTTCCGGCCTTATAGGGGGTCCTGGGAGCGGTGTATTAAGTTTAGTTTCAAGGTTCTCATGCGATTACGATTTTGTGTCGCGTATAGTGTTTTCTTGGTTGGTTAATATAAACGTGGCTTAAAGTTGTTACGCCACAAGACACCGCAGGTACCTCGGTTTTAAACAGTGAACCTTTAATTAATCATCTAAACGACAGGTGTTGGCCTATCGCCCGGTGTAATTTGTTAGTGTAAGGTTATAACGTAGTCATGTCTGATGATAAAGAAGTCAAACGCATAACAATTATGACCATGGCAAAACGACCAAGCGTTATCTCGCAGATCAAGTCCATACACTCTATGGAGTTGAGTATATCACATGACACAAGCCTAGCAGCTACATTTTCCGTCCTCACTGCGGATTTGGATTCGTTATGGTCACAATTAAAATCCGAAGACGATTCGGAATTAGCATGCATACTAATTTTAGGTAAAGTTAACGAGTATTCCCCGATCCTAACCTTTCATACATAATAAAGACGCTACCCGCCACAAAGAATAATTGCGAGTAGCAAGCTAATTCACATTAACGTCTGCTGGAGATCCCGTTGCCAGTTTTCGACGGAGACATCCGTTATTGGCCAACATTCCGAGATAGGTTTTGTGCACTAGTGGATTCGCGCCCTAATGTATCGAACATCGATAAGAAGTACTATTTAATCGGCTGTCTAAAAGGTGTGGTGGCCGAAGTTGCACAGAGTATACCAATGTCACGGATAATAATAGTTTAATCTAGTCCACATTGTGAGCTCGGATTTGTTAAGTGGAAATGAAAATAGAAATAAATCCAAATGATAAACTATCAGTATGAAAAAAGATTGTTGATGTTATAGGTAATAGAAAATATTTTAAATATGGTCGATGATACAATATCAAAACCCGTAGACAAAGTTACTTCTGACTAAATATCTAAGTTATGGCATGATTACACATCATGTGAAGTGGAGAAAAATGAAATACCTAATGCAGCTGACATATACTATCGACTTGTTCGTACACCAACTTCAAACTATGCAAACAATTTCTTCAAATTTCAAGAGTTAATATTCCGAGCACCACTTGAAAAATATTTAGGTATTTCAGAATATCTCAAAAAACGAAATATGATAATACAATCATTTAGAATAAA